>NC_132799.1:34654294-34956880 GCF_048594095.1 Paramormyrops kingsleyae
TGACTCATCTACCTACTGCAGCAATAAAAGCACATGCTGCTCTCTGCCACCGGCTGTGCACCCCCCACTTTTGCTTGCTTTAGAGGTAAGTGCGGCTTCACTGTTTCCCCAAGAAAACTGATTTTTAATACTATAACGGTTGTTTCCAGAAAAAGTGTGTATTTTAAACATTAGACTTTTCTTGAGCTAACTGTATTCCCCAAATGGGGATTATATGTGGTTTTGGGACCACAAACACCATAAACTTAAGAACTAGTTAGGAAATCAAGTAGGCTAATACCTGACATTTTGTCCACAGAAGAAAAAAAAAAAAACTCACTCGGGGTATCGGATCTGGGTGAGTAGAAGACAAGCAAGTGGACAAATATTCAGTGGCCAAATGTATATACATGCATTTGGTGGTGAAACGTAGCATGTACACCAGTGAGAAATTATGAGAATACAAGTCACTAGATGCTTACAACTGTGGTCATGCACAGAATGTCAAACACCATGACATAGATTCAGAGTATTGTGTCTTGAAATCAGAAATCCTCCCTAGCCAAAAACAAGGACACAATACCACTGTGTATGAGCTGTTTAATCGAGCAATATTTCCTGCTCCGATTTCAACTGGGGAAAATGAAAGGTGAAAAGAATGCTTTAATTGTGTCTTGAGTAGTTTTCACATTTCTGCCGTAAGTTGTAAACACAACTTTTTACAAAACATTTTACAAAAACATGTCAAACAAATATTGGAAACTGTAGGCTGTATAGCACCATTTTTAAGCGTATCTTTTTAACAAACAACATAACAGAAATGCAGAATAGGCTACATTAATGTATTCTCATTCATTACACGTTTAGATATTATCGATAATCTAGGTACATTTTACTGCAATAATTGATCATTCAAATTCAGATATCGGCCCAATCTTAGTTCAGAGCTTGAAGACATAGTTGTATGGCAAAGTTGTTACAGAATATCAATCTTGACAACCAGTACAACCAGACATTTTCATGATGTTAATAGTTTTAGCTCAGTTTTTAAAGCTTACTAACTCATCTGGATGGCTGAAGAAAAATGCTGCTTGCGCTGCCAAATGCACGCTCCTATTTTTGATGACGTCGGCTGTAAGAGGATCTCCACTAGCTGTCCATCACATATACATTACTGCGTACATGCTGTATTATAGGTCAGATATGGACAGTGAGTCATTATATGGCTGGCAGTGCTGTTCATTCTCCTGCACCCATTATCCTAAACCATACACCCACTAATATCCTACTACATCCATTTTCTGGAAGTCTGTGCTTATCCTATGTACTAATCAGTTTCAGTTATGCTTCTCTGCTATTAGTGTTCCTAAATATACGTACATTTCTACACACAGAAATAAATTGATAAATACCATTCTAGGTGTGAAAATGTACGTACGCATGATTTACGCACAAAACTGTTCATACTCACAGTTGATAAATGACACCCCTGGTTTCATTTCAAGACAAATCACACCAAAATTGAAGCAACAGCACTAGGTGGCAGCAAAGGAAGGAAAGATTAGTGGCAGAATACACTTGATATTGTGAATACCGTAACTCTAAAAGTATTTGATGCATCTTTTTCAAGCTTGCCAGAAACTTTGTATCCAAGGCCTATTAAATTTTCAGTCAAATCGCATCAAAACTGAAGCAGTGTCAGTGGAACATGAAAGGACAGCCAGAGAACCAAATTACATTGTCATAAGTCACACAAAATAGGGCTTTTATTATAGATTTTTTGGAGTGGCGAGGAGAGTGTGTAGGGTGTGTAGAGTTTTGGGGGTGTGAGAGGAGTAGGGATTGGGGGAAGAGGGTGACAGGGCCGTCCAGGGAATACATTGTTGTTTTTCTGACAACATCTAGTTTTACTACTTTTTTAATGCCAACTGGATAACTGCACCCAGGTAATTGCTCACATACCCCAGCTGCTTCATATTCTATTTTAGATGCTTTTATTTGGCCTGTCATATAATGGCCTGTCTAATATCTCTTCAAGGATAAATGTATTTTGACTGAAAACTTTTATGAATTACTGCATGTTTTTTGAGAAACACATGGACCTCTGTGGTCACCAACCCTGCTGCTGGAGATCTACCACCCTGCAGAGCTTGGTGTGTTGAATTAGGGCAGCAATAAGCTCTGCAGGGTGGGATATCACTAGGAGCAGGGTTGGTGACCACTGAGGTAAAGAATTGCCCAATTTCTCCATTTTTATGTGTTCTTCAATTTTAATATGTGCTGGAGGAAATGACTTGATGTGATTTAGTGCACCTTCCATAGTTTTATGATATGTTACCTTACCTCTTCAGTGACATTGTTTTCTATTGTTCAGGACAGTGGACAGCGACAGTGCGGGAATAAGTATGGAATGTGTGAACATTTTGTTTCAGTAAATACGTTTCCAATGAGGTTTCTGACGTCTGTTCTGCAGCAATTAGGTGCCGAAACTCCTGGGAGAGCTCTTTCCTTTTACCCATCATGATATCATTTATGCGTGGTAACAAAAAATCATCAATGTGTATTAACCCAGCTGATATTCATTTGCACAGATAGGAGGTAGAATAACTTTCTAACTACTTCCGGATTTCAGCTGGTTCCTTGCTTTTCCATGCCTTGGTGTACTGCTTTTTTTCCTCCGTGTCATTCCACTTTATTACACATAACTTTATTTGGACTTTATTGTTGTGAATTCGTTATATTTGTTGATTTCTGCAGTTAATACCAATGTCTGGTGAAAATGAATATCCTCATTGGAAATATATTTACTGAGAAGAAATGTTGACGCATTCAGTAGTTCTTGTCCCCACTGAATATCATTCTAGTTAAACCTTTATGTAATGATAATGATTATTAGCTATTTGTGATTGCCATATATTCAGATTAAATTCATATTGAAGAAAAGAAACATTAAAATTGCATTTCCCCCCATGCAGGACATGGACATTTTGTTGAGATGAAATACTTGCTAAAAGTAATAGATATTGCAAATTTTTAGTTTTGTGATGTATCTTCTCAGACCAGAACTTCACTACAACCACCCCAACTGTGGGGATCCCCAAATCTGCTGCCACTATCAGCGGCAATTCTGATTTTGCTCCACAAACAGATAAAAGGAGGAATATGTCTGATCACTTTATGTGTGTTAATGCCTCACCTGCCCATATTGCTGTACAATGGTAGAATTGATTTATTGTTGTTCATTATTGTTACGTGTGTGATCCTGCTGCCTGGCTGCCTGCCTGCCTGTGCACGCTGCTCCTCTGGTTTCCCTGTGTTTCCCCACCGCTCTCCCTGCCTTGTTTTGACCCCTCGCGATCTGTTTCCTTTGACCTTTTGGTATTGTGTTTTTGGTTGAAATAAAACCCCTTTCGTTTTCCCCCCCGGCACCTGCCTTTGCCTCCATCCATCCCAAACCGTGACATATAGCGGGTGAAACCCCCACCCTGGATGGGATGTCAGTACACACACATGTATTAGGTATCCATATGTTTGTGGGTCTCTCCATTTATTTCTATATAATCCAAACTATGACAATTTTAACCATAAGTAATCAAAGAAAATATAAGACTTTTGGTTGATTTCACAGATTTTTCATAAAATTGAGTTTCCCCTTGTGGGGACTGGAAAAAAGATCCCCACAACATCAAAATAACAGATTTTGGTCCCCACAACGTGGTTATTAACATAACCACACACATGTACAGACACAGCTTAGGCATTTTAAAGATGCCAGTTTACCAACGTATGTTTTTGGATGCGAGAGGAAACTGTATTCATTCAATAAAAGAAGGTGCAAACTCATGCATAGTGAACACTGGTGTGGTCTGTAGTGGACTAGTATGCTGTCAGTGCTGTTACCCTGTGCCGCACTCTGTCTTGATTGGGTTACGCTCCTGCCACCTGACCCTGTACTGAGAATTTGATGGAAGATGGATGGATAAATGGTCTGGATATCTACATATCACTGAATCTTTATAAACCGAATTTGCGTTGGCTTAGTGAAGAAAATAACTGTGTGCATATTCAATTCATCAAGGTAACCTACATTTCATTGATGAGAACAAGGTCGCTGCACTGAAACACTGTATGGATTATTACTCTACGTTAGTACACATCACTAACAAAAGTATGCAAACAGCAGTCGAGCAATTGATGATCAAGAATACCTTTCCTAGTAGTGGAGTGTGGATTGGTTTGGAGCGGTCCTTCCTGGACTGCAATGGGTCCTAGTACTGGACAGGTCTCTCACAGGCTGGTTTTACCCAATGGGATGATGAGTACAAGTCTAGGCCAGCAAAATACTGTGGCAAGATAATCCGCACGGACCACAATGAACTGAGGTGGCAGGATGGCTGCTGTGAGGATCAGCTGCCCTTTATCTGTCAGGTGAATCCATCTGTCACTTATTTTGTCTTATTGAAAATCGTTCCAAATTCACCTTGTAATCTGTACATCTCCTCGCTCTATTCAACACGAGACGTTACCCTGGTGATTCATGACATGAATAAATAAGCTGAAAATTGTTGGTCAAAGTCCTTTGTGGGTTAAGTTTAAAGTTGAGCAACTGTTTTAGAAATACCAAGATTTCCCCTGACGCTGGTGTTCTTTACTGCGGCCACTAGGGGAATAATGATGCAGGTGCACAAATTAGAATCCTCTCCAAATGTACTAACAATACTAAGAGTGATACTTTATTAATCCCTGTGAGGACATTCTCTAGATATGTGTGTGCAGCTATTTTAAGGAGGTGAGATTTCTTGGTATAGTTGTTGTGTTCTCATGTTGTATTTTGATGATGTTTTCATATTGCAGTGAAAAGAGAAAATTGGATGTTCCCAAAGAGCAGTAAGGAGTTGGCTTGTAGGGTCAGCAAATTAATAACTGGAAATGGGTAACACAGATCGCTGCTGGTTAATGTGAACACGCTGACCCTCACTTGAGTCAGGTCAACCCCCAAATACCTTGGGAATGGTATCTGGGCTGAAGTAGCATTAATTAGCAGGGTTTGTATGGACTCATTTGTGTTTTTTTTTCCCATTGGGTGCTTCTTCTCTTCTGGCTGACCATGCAGGTACAGCAGGATGTGATGCCTGAGCCTGTTGCTGGCATGACCCTTAAATTTGGTCACCTTACATCAAAACATTTTCACCAGTCTTTCACTAAACACGTCAATGCTCCTATTTCTGCAAAATACACTCCAGAATATACATTGTTTCTGACTTTACTGTAGTACCTATGTTACATTTTTAAATAGAATTTTGATTTAGTTGAGTTATAAAGATCTAAATCAATGTTACATTTTTAATCAGTAATTTACTGCCTTAACTCAGTAAAGTCCAGCAGGATCAACAAATAGGAATTTGTTTTGAAATATTGTTTGTTCTTTAATTAAAATAAAGACAATGCAATTGTAATACGATTTGCCACCTTTATGAAGTTGTGTGGAATTTTTTAAAAGCTTTGCTTCTTTACATATAAAAAGCTAATTAACTTTCGTTGTATTTTGAATGTACATCTTGTTCATAGGTAAATTATCCAGTTAAAATAAACGCATTTATCTAAATACAACGATGAGAAATATGTATGAAGATGAGCTGGGCAAGTCAGTCAAAGTTATTAAGTCAATAAAATTACTAGTTGATCAAAATGTAACCTTTAAAACCTTTCCTTTGTACTGCAAACATATAGATTCATACTTTAAATATCGATAAAGATAAAGTGTAGTAATATGGTATTCATCTTAAAAATCTTTTTTTTCCTTTTTTTTACAAAAACTAAAACAATATAGACCCTGTCACCTAAATTAAAGTTAAATCATAAGAGGAGGCATAAATTCAATCCTTACTAACGCAAACGCCATAAGGAAGGCGATGGCAATATTCACGCTTCCTGGACTTATCCCATCCCCCACCCCGCTCCCCTCACCCTGCATCCGTGCTCAGAATCTGTAACAAGCGCCCCCCTTTCACATCACATTACTGGCTATCCACGAAGCGAGCAAGAAAGCCGGGGTGCAAAATACACCAAGAGGCCGACAGGCGCCCTGCCCGCCTCCGATTGCATGCACATCCAGTGCCGGTCCCTTTAGTTAGCACCGATCGCTCTGAACTGAGCCGGGCGCGCCGGGGACGATGTCAGCAAGACCGGGCTTTTACCGGCAGGAGCTCAACAAGACGGTGTGGGAGGTGCCCGAACGGTACCGGAACCTGACGCCTGTAGGTTCGGGGGCCTACGGCTCGGTTTGGTGAGTAGGGGGGGAGATGGGCGCGGCAGTCAAAGAGTGTGGGCATCGTCATTAAAACACTTCTATTATTATGTTGTTGCACCTGTGATTTGATGTTCTGCAAAAATGCTGCTTTTTCGTTTAAAAAAGATAACGCCAATTATTATTATTATTATTATTGTTATTATTATTATAATAGGACTTTTCAGGTGTCTTTGCTCACAAAGGTATTTTGTAAATATTTTTTCTCGTTCTTTTTCCTTTTCACTAGTCCTCTTTATACGTAGGCTATGTGAGGGGGTAGCCTTGCGGCAGTGTCGTTACTGATCGCTGTGATACCGGCGATCGGCTCGGTTCCGCCGGGCAGCTGTGTTCCCAGTACGGGGAGTGGCACAGGTGATTGACTGATAACGAGAAGGCTGCGGGACGCCTTCTTCATAATAAAATACATATTACGGGGGGTGGCTTTGGGGGTGGGGATTTGGTGGGGGTTCGGCCCGGCGGGGGGCTACAGTCGTATAAATGCTGCATTTAGCAGCCGACGAACAAGTCGGTGCTTGTTTACTTTTCTCTAGCGGCGTCGTGAAGCGATGGGGGTCCCTGCAGCCCCATGCCTGAGCATCTACGTCAGTGCTCAATAACATGCCAGTTATTCATTTTTATTTATTTATGTTTTGTATTTAGATATTGCGGCGAATATCTACGTGAGAATTTATTATATGAAACAAGATTTCAACAAAGATGATAAAAGTATTTATCTAGCTAAGTTGGCTACTAAAACGACTGTTAGGGTCTATTTAATTCCAACATAGGAAATAAAGACCTTCAAACATATAGCAAAGTTATATGAAACAGTTGAACTGCTTACTAAAATCCGAATACTCCTAACTGGATATTGGATATTTTGGATAATTGTTCAATTCAGCGGCGTTCCCAGCCTGAATAAATAGGCACAGTTCCTGTGTGCTGGATTAGTTACAGAAACTGCAGCACAAATGTTTGTACTGCAAATATCTGGACCTGCACGCTTGTTTCGGATCCCTCTGCGCTATCTGTATCTCTGTACGCATAATTAGGTCAAAGTACCTGTAATTACGTTTTTTGAGTGGACCGCCACATAAAACATGGCTCGTCGTCAACATGATCGTGTACTAGTTTCCGAAGGAAAAGTAAAAAAGAAATCGATAGTACTTATTATGACATGCATTTATACAGTTCCTTCTTATAAGGACACAGTTAAAGGGCCTTCACATGAATGTGTCAAACTGGTACACAAATCTGATTTAATTTACTAGTAGTGAATCGAGAGACAATAAATTAAACCTGAAGTGAAATACTATGCTTATAAAATGTTTAGTGTCTGCTGCATACCTGTAATCGTTCATGGTGGCAGTGTGAATGGTTTGTACAGTGGTACTGGATGCCAGGTCATTACAGGACACACACACACACACACAGAGTAGTGAATTAACGACTTCAGGAGCACCTTAGTTACACTTTCCGTAAGCCCTTCCTCTGCTTCCACTCCCCACAACAAAACAACAATTATCTATAACATTATTAATTATTAGCAACTATAAAATGATGTCTACAAAGTCAAAGAGGATGTGATGCTGTATCGGACGAGAGTAACCACATTAGAAGAAGAAGTAACCTTAAAACATTACACTCTGATCCAGTGCGTGTCGACTGCATTCACAATGTGACCTCAAGACAAATTCTCCAAAGAAACCATAGACCATAGATAACTTTTTAGAATGAGGCAAATATCAAAAGAATATAAAACTATACTTCCTATTACTATTAGAATGTTTTCCTCCATACTTTACTGGCATAAAACTCATTGATCAGGCTCATAATATACATTTTTACTTAGGAAACAGTCTAAGCATGCACATCCCAGAAAGTACACAATGGTATAGAAAAGCACCAAAAATTAAACATATTTAGAGTTGGTCTCCCCATTCTGTTTTAACTAATCACCAACTCGCAACAAAACTGAAAAGCAATAAAGGATTACTAAAAAAATAGTAATAATATAATAATAATAATAAAGTAGACCACCAACAAGGACCCTCAAATTAATCTGGGCCTCTAGGCCAAGTATGTATTGCTGTAACCAGGAGCTGAGTGTCGAGTAGGAGGGGCAATGTTGAGTAGGAGGGGCAATGTCAAGTAGGAGGGGAAATGACGAGTAGGAGGGGCAATATTGAGTAGGAGGGGTTTATAACAAGGGTAAGGGTTAGGGTATCAGATGATAACAGGTCCTTTGTTATAAACCCCTCGCTCATTGCCCCTCCTATTTGACAGTGCCCCCCCTGTTCGACTTTGCTCCTCCCACTGCACATTCGGCTCCTGGCTGCAGTGATATGCTTCTCCTCTAGGCTGCAGCCTGGGCAAGCCTGTTCATTAATCCCTGCCTGCACACACACATGCTATGGGCAGTTCAGAGACACCAGTTTGCCGAATTACACATCTTTGGACAGCAGGAGGCAACCCACACAAGTATTAGTGCTCCAATACCCCTTTAAAGTATGGATTTAATTAATCAGCTAGTTAGAAGTGTCTTTGACTGAAGGCCATTCTGCTGTGGTGTCTTCATGAAAGTGTGTAACTATGCTTCTGAGGGCCAGGGAGTGAGGCACTGTTGAAGGACCCACCTCGCAGTAGTTATCATGGCTGGGCTGTTTCTGATGTAAAGTCTGGAAGCCTCCTTCCATCGTCTACCCAATTCCCAGGCCTTGTGGGAGACTTACCTTGGGTCTACGGCCTTTCCTATTATGGAGCACAGAGAGCTGTCCAATAATCAGTCAGCACAACATATATACATCCTATGATACACTAATAAATGGATATGCAAGGATAAGTTTATATATACTGCATATATGGTGTTTAGAAAGCGGATGGTCCAATCTATAGACCGGACTACCCAAGCTTGCTGAGGAATTGCGGTGTGTCTCTCTCTCTTTGTGTGTTCTTCTGTGGTTAATGGCAGCACCTATGTTTCTGAACACTGAACCAGATTCTTTTTATGACATAACTTCCTTGTCCTGCATGCAAAAATATGTCCTAAACTAATAAACTGGGTTTGTGTCCTATTTCTGTCCAAGGGTTGAATTAGCTCTATCGAAGCCTGCGTCACCCCCCAGAACTACTCAAGTCAAATGAAAGTGATGGCGTTCCAATTGTGCAACAAGACGAGCGATTAGATTTGATGGCTATCTGCGTCATTATGATGCAGTCGAGCAACTTAATAAATGTAGTCAGCACAATTCAAATAAAGTGGTACCTCAGTTCTCGAACCCATAAGAGTATGAAGCTCATAGAGTAGGTGATTTGATATGAAGCAGTGTGCTTCTCATAGGTCTGTATTTAAGAGGGCAATGGCCTGGGGAAAGAAGCTGTTCAGGATGTGCTTGGACCATGTGTCCATGGTGAGAGAGGTTGGACATTAATTTCCTGGCTCTTTTCCTCATCCTTCATGAGTACAGGTCTTCATGCAGGGGTGGGGGGGACAGCCAGTCATTTTCTCTGCATATCACACAATTTGCTGTGGTTTCCACTTAGAGTGTGATGGCACAGAGACAAACCAGATTATAACCGATTCTATTACAGCCATGTACCACTTCTTTTGTTATAGCTTCTGTGATAATTTCTTCACCTGACATAAGGGGTACAGATGCTGTTGCGTCTTCATAGTTAGGCTGGTGATATTATTGTCCCATCTGAGGTCTTATTGGATGGTGGTGCTTACTTTTTTTTGGTAGCTGGGCTCATCGCCATTTTTGATGTGTCCAGTCAGGTTGGTGTTGTCTGCAAAATTAAGGAGCTTTACAGAGTTGCTTTGTGAAGCAGGGGAGAGAGAATATACCCTTGTGGAGCACCAGTGCCGAAGAAGATACCATCTGAAATGTGGTTGCCCAACTGCTGGTCAGGAAGTCCTTAAAATTATTTTCAGACCCTTTGCTAAGCCTCCAGTTTGTTAAGTGACAAAGCATGTATGAGGCTTAAACCGCCATCTGGAGATGCAGAATTCATACAGAAGGCAAATGACCCAACATAGAGAGACGTGCCCCTCAGGGATGTGCTGAAGAGCTCGTTGGGGTTGAACGTTCAAGTTTTTTGGCTGCCAGGAAAACTGAGAACCAGGTAAAGCCAGCTGGCTGGCAGGTAACAGGAAGGTGCTCTGGGTGCGATATGGCACTGTGCCGGAAAAGCAGTGTTAATGTCAGTGGCTGGTGGGCGGTCCTGGCATTTCATCTGCCTCCGGTTCTGGGGAATAAGGATTGCACCAGAATTGCTCCCTTTACAGAATTGTCTGCATATTTTAACACCATAATGGTAATCTGATCATGTAATTTAATAATGTATTAAAAATCTAATTCATGGGGAGTAAACCTATTTTTCTAATGAAATTAACAATTTGCACACCATCCTCAGTCTGACAAAATGAATTACATAATTGAATAAAACAAGTATATTCATAATTGGTTCATCAGTATACTGTAATAATTTCAATTTCCCTCTTAATAACTTATTAATTGATAATTAAAATTTGCCTGCCTCTCTACTTTCCCTGTTCTCGTCCACTCCCTGTTTGTTCCTCCCTGTTCTCGTCCACTCCCTGTTTGTTCCTCCCTGCTCCTGGTTCTCCCTCTTTTCCCTCCTACTCCGCTCACCCCTCTCATCCCGCCCCCCACAGCTCGGCGTACGATGTGCATCTCTGCCAGAAGGTGGCGGTGAAGAAGCTGTCGC
Source organism: Paramormyrops kingsleyae (assembly GCF_048594095.1). Classification (NCBI taxonomy): domain Eukaryota; kingdom Metazoa; phylum Chordata; class Actinopteri; order Osteoglossiformes; family Mormyridae; genus Paramormyrops; species Paramormyrops kingsleyae. The sequence continues at coordinate 34,665,294 of NC_132799.1, forward strand.
GGCCGTTCCAGTCGCTCATCCACAGCCGGCGCTCGTACCGGGAGTTGCGGCTGCTGAAGCACATGAAGCACGAGAACGTAAGAGAATCCTGCTTCGCCACTGTCGTCGTCTGTTCATGTAGCAGCCTCACTTACTGAAGGCCTTAGCTTTGTGCATCTCATATAAATGTCTGTGTTACAAAGTGACACCATGAGCGACATATATGCCATAGTAACTCCACTCATATGTCTATAGATGCATTGAAGAAGCAACTTGATGAGCTAGTGTGAGGTTAGGGTTATATATAGACACTGTAACCTCATACCCCCACAGTAAGAGGTTTAAACCTCAACCCTGCATTGTGTGTGTGGAAATTGCATGTTTTCCCCATGTTATACAGGGTTCTTCTGGGTATGATGGCTCACATGCTGTTTGGTGAATTGATGTCTCCATCTCTGTACTGGATAAATGTTAAGAAGATGGGTCGATGCTATCCTTATCTCACATGCATGATGTGATTTAATGCACACTCGCACCCTAACTTTTTCTAGAAACAATGGGTATCCAGTAAACATTGAAACTCTTTCTCCGTTTAGGTCATAGGCCTGCTAGATGTCTTTACTCCCGCCTCATCTCTGGAAGACTTCAATGAGTTGTGAGTGCCTGTGAGCCATTGGAATTTGTCCAATGCAGATTTGCCATCCTCTGTAACATTCCTTTGCTCCCCCAGGTACCTCGTCACCAACCTGATGGGGGCAGACTTGAACAACATAGTGAAGTTCCAGCGGCTTTCAGACGAACACGTGCAATTTCTTATTTACCAGCTCCTCAGGGGCCTCAAGGTGAATTCCTACCTGACACAATCATTTCCTAAGCCTCTATGCCAATGTTTCCCACCTCAGTCATCAGGGACCCCAGACAGTTCACATTTTTGCTCCCTCCGAGCTTTCTACCACATTTTTGCTCCCTCCCAGCTCCCTGCCAAACAGTCCACATTTTTGCTCCCTCCCAGCATTCTACCACATTTTTGCTCCCTCCCAGCTCCCTGACAAGACAGTCCACATTTTTGCTTCCTCCCCCCTCCCCCCTCCCCTACCGGGGACTGCCTGGGGGTCCCCAAGGACCGGGTTGGGAAACACTTCTCTATGCAAATCCCAGAAGCTGTTTGCCTGTGTAGATAACTTTCCCTTCTAACTAGTGAAAAATATAGGAGCCATTGTGAACCTTTTCTGGTGCTGAAATTCCTCATTAATCTCAAGTTGTTCTATCACCATCTGACATTCTTTTTTTCCACTTTTACTCACCAGTACATTCATTCAGCTGGACTGATTCACAGAGTAAGTTCCAATTTCCTTTGCCATGTACTCTCAAAAACATATCTGCTGTTTTTAACAGATTTTCTGGGTTTAGTTCTTCTGTAGGCGATACTTCCTGAGTCACCCGAAGGCCTTTACTGCATATTTTAATAGTATTGTGTCTGTGACTCTACTGGGTTTGTTTGGAAAAGTGTGGGCTAGTTTGGCAGGTTTGATTCTTAACGCCCCTTCTCTGTCTGTTATCTATGTTTGCACAGGACCTGAAGCCAAGCAATGTAGCTGTCAATGAAGACTGCGAGCTAAGGGTAAGGTGGAGCGGCTCCCCCGGAGGTCTGGAGGGGCAATTACAGTCCAGCTGAACGGTGGCAGGGACACACTGAGCCAGTGTGCCTCTGTGCCCCCTCAGATCCTAGACTTCGGGCTGGCAAGGCAGACGGATGATGAGATGACAGGATACGTGGCGACTCGCTGGTACCGAGCGCCTGAGATCATGCTCAACTGGATGCACTACAACCAGACAGGTAACTTTATAGAATTAAAAACTAGAACAGTGACACCAGAAACTCATACTTCAGTACCCATCAGTCAGAGCAATGGTTACTACTGTATATCGATGTCATTCGAAATCTGATATTGTGGCTAAATATTATTTCTATATGTGAGTAATGCAGTGCTAAAAAATACCTAGTAGTAAAAATGTGTTTGATTTCTTCTGCTATAACGCTGAGTCATGTCTGCTTGTTAAAATATTTTTTAAATATTTTTTGTTACGTTTTTTTGCATACCAAGATGGAACAAAGAGTATTCTTATTGTACAACACGTGTCTTTAGAGGGATTTTATAGACCATTATATAGAGTTACTGTATATTCTTTGCATTCCTGTTAAATAGACTTTGGTTGTACTAGAAGGTAATACGATATGTAACTCACGGTCTAATGATGTTGTGTATGATGTCATTTATGATCTTGCAGTGGATATCTGGTCAGTGGGCTGCATCATGGGAGAACTATTGAAGGGGAAGGTGTTGTTTCCCGGCAATGACTGTATCCTTCACAGAGAGCGAGAATGAAGGAGGGTGATTTTAATGTGTTAATGGGCTGTAGCCCTGGTTTGGAGGGGTGTGGATGCTCACATGGGTGTTGGAATGGCCTTTACCGTGCCTCTTAGACATCGACCAGTTGAAGAGAATCATGGAGGTCGTGGGCACGCCGACCCCAGAGCTACTCAAGAAGATCTCGTCCGAACACGTAAGAAAGGAAACACTACTATTTCGTATATTGCTACTTCAGAAATCACTAATGTTTAACTCTATAAAGACTCACTGTCTGAATTAATTCTCCTAAAACTCCTTTGGAAGGAACGAGCAGCTCAAAGAGCCTACAGAAATTTACATTTATACCCAACCTGATTTCTTTGGGCTTTTGAGACTGAATCGTGTGTCTGATCTTAGTGCCGCAATGATGTTGTTTTATATGGAGGCCAAATCAGTTCAATCAGTAGAATCTTTCCTTCCGCAACAGAGTGGGGATGGGAAGGTGGAGAGAGAGGCTGGGGTTACAAAATGGGAGACAGAGGGGAAGGGAGTGATCCAGAGAGAGGAAGAGGTGAGGGTCAAGAGAGGCAAAAAGGGGGAGGAGAAGGGAGGGTAGAGATAGAGCAAGTAGGTCAGGGGAACTTATTTGTTGCCATGGAGTTTCATTCAGCAAAGTTCCTGGAAGAGCTGCCTGCAGAGGTCACTAAGGGCAAAAGTGTCCCTGTCCCACAAAGCAGTGAAACAGGAGGGGTAAGAATGGGAAAGATCTAGAAGTTAGGAGGCACGAAGAAGAGAGGGTCAATAAGTGGCAGAAAACGCATCTGACCCTGGTTTTTCGTAGACTTTTTTGGTCATTTTTTCCACTTTATAGCAGCCAATTAAGATATGAACCTGTTTTTAAACTTTAAGACCCTATATGAACAAAAGCATCGGGACTCCTGGTCATTACACCCACAGGAACTTTTATGACATCCCATTCTAAATCCATAGGCACCAATTTGGGATTTGATGCCCCCTTTGCATCTATAACAGCTGCCACTCTTCTGGGAAGGTTTTCCATAGGATTTGGGAATTTGTCTGTGGGAATTTTTGCCCATTCATCCAGAAGAGTGTTTGTGAGATCAGGCACTGATCACTGGAACTAAGGGGCCCAGCCCAACCCCTAAAATACAACGCCATACCATTATCTTCCTTCCACCAAACTTTACAGTTGGCATGATGCAATCATGCAGGTAATGTTCTCCTGGCATCTGGCAAACCCAGACTCATCCATCAGACTGCCAGTCACAGAAGCGTGATTTGTCACTCCATAGAACACATTTCCACTGCTCCAGAGTTCAGTGGCGGTGTGCTTTACACCACTCCATCCAACGCTTGGCATGCGCTTGGTGATTTGAAGCTTGCATGCTGCATACCATGGAAGCCAATTCTATGAAGCTGCCAGGACACAGTTTTTGTGCTGGAATTAATGCCAGAGGAAGTTTGGAACCCTGTGGTTATTGAATCAACTGGGCACTGGTGACTTTTACGCACTATGCGCCTCAGCACTCGGTGACATGGTCTGACACTGAGTTTCTGTTGTTCCTAAACGCTTCTACTTTATAATAATCCCACTTCCAGTTGACTGTGGAATATCTAGCAGGGAAGAAATTTCACAATCTGACTTATTGCAAAGGTGGCATCATATGACAGTGCCACACTTTAATTCACTGAGCTCTTCAGAATGACCCATTCTTTCATAAATGTTTGTAAACCTGACTGCATGGCTGGGTGCTTCGTTTTATACACCTGTGGCATTGGGTCTGAATTAAACACCTGAATTCAATGATTAAGAGGTGTGTCTCAATACTTTTGTCCACATAGTGTATTTTCAAACTTTGGGATTTAAAAAATATGTTTTTCTCATATACTCAGTGGCCACTTCATTAGGTACCTCTACATGGTAGCAGGTAGGACCCCCAATTGTCTGTAGAACCACTTCAAGGGTTGACAAGTTGTGCTTTCACATAAGCTTTTCTGCACACCACTGTTATATCTTTGCACTTTAGACTCTTCTGTTAGCTTTAATGAGTCTGGCCATTTTCTCTTAGACATCTCTTACTAACAGGGTGTTTTTGGCCACAGAACAGCTGCTGACTGGATGCTTTTTTTGTTTTGTTTATCTCACTCTTCTCTATAAACTCTAGAGTCTAGACACTGTAATGTGAAAATCTAAGGAGATCAGCCATTTCTGAGATACTGGAGCCACCATCTCTGGCAATGGCAAATAGACTGTGCTTAAAGTCACTTAGCTCAGGTGTCTTAGCTGATTAAATGCTTAATTGTATAGCAGTTGAACCTCTAGACCTTATCTGCATGCTATATATATTCATTTGCAGCCACATAACATACATAATCGCTGCTTGGAGGAGCAGGTTGTTTGCAATAACTGTAGGTGAAGCTATTAAAGTGGACACAGTGTATTTTCACTCCTTCAGATCTGGAAGGCAGATGCTGTATGTGAACATTTGCAGCTGGCCTTGCTGACAGTCCTTTTGTGTTCACAGGCACAGAAGTACATTGAATCCCTGCCCTACATGCCCCAGCAGGACCTGGGGAAGCTGTTCCGGGGAGCCAATCCGCTGGGTGAGAGGGTGTCATGTGACAGTAGTAGTGATGCAATGTGATTGTGTGACATGGTGGAATTCCATTGGAAATGTTATCTGTAGGATCTTGTAAAATGTAGAGTCCTGTATGGATAAGTACAATAAATACTCCTTAGTCATTACAAATGATACCTTTGTGCGTAAGTCAGTCACTATAAAAGTTTCATCTTGCATTTTAATGACCAAAAAGCTTGTAGTCATGGAACTTTATTTTTTACTATGAAATCTTCCTATTTAAGCCCACTAGATTTACTTTTGAATGATTTAAATACATTTTCTATGGTTATCAAAAACCACTCACCATTTTACAGTAGTACAATAGACTTGCCTCTTATCCCTGTTATGTCTAATCATAGACAGGATGGGCTTTAACTCGGCAAACTCCTAGAATGGATATGCTACAATTTTGCTCTAGAGCCATACTTCTAATCAGCATTTCTTCACAGTGATCAAATACTTGAGAATATACACCATATCAGTCAAAAGTCTGTACGCACCTGCTTTTAATGCATTTCTATTCATTTTAGCTATGTTATTCATCTTACAGTATGCATAATACGTATCAGATATTGCAACAACTAAAAGAAATGTTCAACATCTCAAAATTTTCTCACATTTTAGCCATGACAGCATTGTAGACTCAACCAGCTTCCATATGTAGCCGCCTGGAGTGCTTCTCCAACAGTCCTGCATGAGTTTCCATAAGTTCTAGGCACAATTTAGCCACCTTGCTCTTACTGTTCAATCCAACTCGTTCCAAAACCAGCTCTATACGGTTTAAGGCAGGGATTGTGGGGGCCATGTCAACTGCCACAGCACTCCATCTCTTTCCTTGTTCACAAGTTAATACAGCTTTTGTATAACCTCAAGGTGTGTTTAGGGTCATTATCTTTTTGAATAAACAATTGATTTTCAGTAGGTGTGTTTAGACCTTTGTCTGGTAGTATATAACATTATAGCTGTAGCATGGTATGAACTGATGCCATTCATCTCTCAGCTGTGGATCTTCTGAAGCGGATGCTAGTTCTGGATTGCGACGGTCGTGTGACGGCCAGCGAAGCCCTCTCGCACCCCTACTTTGCACAGTACCACGACCCTGATGACGAGCCAGAAGCCCCTGCTTACGACCAGACTCCCGAGAGCAAGGACCGCACCCTGGAAGAGTGGAAAGGTGAGTTTCAAGAAGGTGGGGAGGGGGAGGAATGAGAAGGCAGGGCTGAGCTTTGAGGTCCCGTCGATTATGTTACCCAACTAAGACTGTACATGTGCATGGTCTGTTCAGTCTCATGGATACTGTTACCATGGCTGTACCACACAGAGATAAGCCAGAAAAATGTAATCACTGCCTAACATTACAAAACACATTACAGATACTAATATTCCAGAAAAGCTAGATGCAAATGCTAACTCAACATCTTGATCGACACCCACCTTAAAATCTGACGTTTATCTCTAACCCTTTCTTAGTTCATTAGTATTGCATTCATTATGACGCCTATTGATGTGAGTCGGTCAATATGACCAGCTGGCTGCAATACTCGCTGCATCTTGGGGCGGTGGCTGCATGATGCAACCATGGCAACAGGAATTTTTGTTGTTTTGCGTCCAAGAAAAAGGGAAACCCCCCAGGCTAAAGCATACACGTCCCAACAAGCTCAGTTTACTGTTCAGTCTAAAAGGCTTCGTTCCAAATGAGTGCAATGACACTTAATTTGTTCCAAAAATTATAAGCGGACATTACAGACGTTATGAATGCCTTTGTGTTCTTCCTTCCAGCTTAAAGATGGCTGTCTTTTTGAAAACACAGTCTTAGAATTGCTGTTGTTCTTTACTCATCCAAACCCTCCCCTCCCCTCCCCCACTACAGAGCTGGTGTTTGAAGAAGTCAAAAGTTTCAAGCCCCCTGGTAATAAACAAGATAGTTTGGAGGCGGAGCCATAAGGGGCAACCCTGACCCCTTTGTACTTTCTCTGTCTATCCTGAGGACAGACGGCCCCCTTCGTTTGGCTGGCTATCAGTCAGCAAAGTGGGGAGGAACCAAAGAGACTTCTAGCCAACCAGAGAAGATCGCTCTTCCTTTGGCATGACTCCCACAACCATCTTCTGTCTGTCCATCATTCTGCAAAAAAATGAACTCTAATGACTATGAGAATGAAGTATTACTTGAAAAATACCTATGGCCAGAAGGCATGCTATTTTTTTTTGCATTTCTTTTAACTCTTTTTATGTTCTCTTCCCCATTTTGCCTATATTAATTTGAATTAGTGAGAGTCCCTTAAAAAATGGCTGTCTGACTCATGTCACAAAGCGAACTACTAAGACAGGTGTCACACCCAGTCACACACAAGCTCAGATCTATTCTCGAAAACAAACCATTGTGATTGTCAACACAATTTACTTGCTGTGTTAAGGTGCCTGGATGGAGGTTGAGTCTCGATGACAGGCTGGAAGTAGGACCAGGCTCTCAGTAAACTGACTATTGAAAGGAAGAAGGAAAAATTCATGCGCCTGATTCATACCCCCCCCCCCCCAAAAAAAAAAAAAAAATGGTTGGAGGATGAACTTTTTTATATCTAGCAATACCTGCAGAGTAATAGAATCAGAATCAGAATCATACACGATTGGTCCAAAGGAACTCTCCTGTCTGCTTGGTAATCATCTGCCCTCAGGACCCTGCCTTTATCACACTTAGTCCCTGGTAAACTGCATGTCTGTCGTTAAAAACGTGCAACTCGCTCGCCCCTGCAGGCGACTCCTCCCTTTGCAGCACCCCAGCGTTTGAGCCTGCAGGCTTATTCCAATAAACCAATAAAGCTACTGGTTACACCACGCAATTTCAATGGCTATTGTTTTTTTCTCCTTGTTTCCATTAAAAAAAAAATAATTTAACTTACAATTAGCCTATTTTTCATTAAGATTAACATGGGAATTATGGCTATAAACTTAGAAAGTATAAGGAAATCATCTAAATCTAAGAAACATTTCAAATTTGAACATTTGAAATTATTTTATTAGAATTATGTTTTGGCATATAATTGCTATTGTGACAAATATCCATTTATACAAAAGACAGCTATTAAGTACTAAATTTGTTTATTAAAATGTCATGCTGTCTTGTTGACTTCTAAAGCTCTATGGAAACTTTTTTTTTTATTCAGAAGTTACCTTCAGTTTCATTCCTAATCGCGCGAATGCACATCAGTTTTAAGGAACTACACTGTTCAGAAATAAATAAACAAATAAAAAACAGAAACAAAGACACTAAATTTATAGCAAAAATGAAAAACATTGCAGGATACTGTGGGGAAGGCTGTATGACGCCCTAAAACGAAGGGGAGGCGTGAGATACTGCCGATCACAAGGAAGGGGAACGGGCTGCGTGTTCAAGTTACTATAAGCAAGAGTGAGTAGAGGGAGGGTGTGAGAGCAAGGTGCGACGAGAAGGGCTGGAGGAAGCGTACGGATTGATTTGGGTTAGATCATAATCGACATGTCAGGTCGGATACGGCAAGGCTTTTATCGTCAGGAGGTGAACAAAACTGAATGGGAAGTGCCGGAGAGGTACCGGGAGCTGCGGCAGGTCGGGACGGGGGCTTACGGCACGGTGTGGTAAGTCCAAAACCTACTCTGTCAGCGTCGCTGTAATTCTTTGTTTGTGGGCTGATCCGAGATTTCTCCAGTAATGATTTGTCAAACTGAAAGTGCTAGAGAAACGAGAAAATATAATCTGTCCAAAATGAAAAGATTTTTAATAATCAGAATGCAGGATTTTATGCAAATTCTTTTACATGGTGTTAAATTGGAAAACCAGTGTATTGGTGTAAGAAATCCCGGTAAGACGATTCCTGTATTAGTAATTACTTAACAATATAGTTGCAGGATCGTGTACGTATTCTGAGATTCGCTTCGGATACGTTTCTTTTTAACCCCCGTAGTCCCGTATCTCAGAAACCCCACCGATCTCCTTCACTCCCTGATCGCTGTGAAAAGGATTTCTCCCCCCATTGTAAAGCACTTATAACAAAAAGTCCCCCGCCCCAGTTTTATTGTTCGAAATCGGCGTGCAGAAGTAGGCGCATTATCATTGATCGGATTCGACGACGTAACGTGCAAGTGCTTTAAAATTCGTTAAACTTAACATTATGACAGTTTTCCGGGTTGACACTGCGAATGCTATTTTAGTAGTAAGTGCAAAGGAAATCCCCGCCTATTATTTTCTGCTCGACCTGGGCGTCTGCAAACCGCACGTCAGTTGCCGCTGATTTATTTTCGGCGCAACGTTACCGCTGTAAAACGCACGTGTCGGCGCTTCCTGCAATGTCCTGTTTACGGGGTGACGGGGCTTGGAGGTGCACCTGTAGTCACCTTTAATATACCGGGACCCAGCTTCATCTCTCTAATAAGCGTTTTCAATGCCCCCCAAAACAAAAGTAAGAAAGCAGAAAGTGTAAAACATTGCAGCCAGTGTTGTGAAACAGCACTTCCTGGATTGCAGGCTGCCCATACTGAGGTGAGGCGGCATGAAGACATGGGTGGGCCTTTCTGCAAATCCACAGTTACCATTATCCACCCCCCGGCCTCCCCTCCCCCCAGCCTCTGACAACCACCCACTTCCTCTGTTCTTATGAATGGCCCTGTACTGAGGTGTCTTCATATTCACTTCTTAAAATAAAATGGAAATGATTCCATTGCAATGTCATCGACAAAAACCTTTATTGTCCGTAACTGCCAGAGGACACAACAGTGTCAAGGACGCCCCATGGTGTCGCAAATATTGTTAAATGAGGATATTAATTAACTTTAACCAAACCATTAGGCATTGTTATTAACTTCATTATAATACAATTATTATGGTACAATTGTAATGGCACCCAAAATATGGTCGGCATCTAGGTAAATTGTTCTATGGCTGTCTATGTGTTGTATCTTTGTCCTTTAAATGTTTAAAAGTTTGTTCTAGGTTGTTCTGCCCACAAAGCCCACCAGCAGTGCTGTGTCTCAGTTTCAGTATCTAACTGCTTAATGAGTCTGATTTCCCCAAGTCATGGTGAGCTTCGTGGCTGTTGACCACATTCACCAAGGGTTTAGGCAGGTTGGTGACTGCTAACCATCGACCACTAGATGGCCTTTGTCTCCTCAGCTCGGCGCTGGACCGCAGGACAGGGGTACAAGTGGCCATTAAGAAACTCCACAGGCCCTTCCAGTCGGAGCTCTTCGCCAAACGAGCGTACCGCGAGCTGAGGCTTCTGAAGCACATGAAGCACGACAACGTGAGCCCCCACGCGACTCCACCCTTCCTTTAGCCTGTCCTCCACCCTCAGTCATGTACCTGGGCAGCCATTTTGCTAACCAGACACAGTGAAAGCTTCATGCTGGGGTTAGAAATTATACATCATAAAATTCCATTCTAACACGGCGCATTCACTCCTAAATTAACTGGCCTCACTGGAAAAGTACCAGCTAACAAACTAATCTGCCTTGTGTATGTCAGTTCCAGCTGGATTTATTGCACTTTCTATGCATTCTATCATAAATGTAACTAGTGCTCAACAAGAAACTTCTTCCCATTCAGAATGGCTCCTTTAAATCAACTGGACTCAGCCTTGTACTTCACCTGGAGTAGTTCAGGGTAACACCTTCCTCAGGGCTTAGGGGTTCCGTAGTGATTTTGGTATTAATTCTCTTAAAATTCATGTGTCAGGTATTAAACACTCACTGACCAGCGTGTAAACTGATATGTTACACTTCTGTTCTCTGTAGTACGTATCAACTCAATGCCCCTGTAACCATGATAGTCAGAATAATATTCTGAATAATAATATTCATAATAATAAGAGTAATAATAATAATTTTACTGAGAGACATACATACAAAGCATTTTAAATTCGTTTCGCAGCTCTGCGTTTTACCAGAGCACTGTGTGCAGTATTATAATAAAACAATAAAAATGATTGCAGCAATAAATTGTCGCTCTATCCGTCAGCTCTGACCACTAATTATAAAAATGTTCCATAGTGAAGTATCTGCAATCTAAACAAAGGAGCTGTGTATTATACAGTAAATAGTATTGTTCTAGTAGTGAGAATTTTAAAAATGCAGTTTCATGATTATTGCTGTGTTCCCTTTAAGATCTTTAGTGGCTTTTTTTAACAGTGCCTCCTGAGGTTCTGTAACTCCTGGCCTATCCCTTTTGTGCCCATGTGCCATGGCTAATTCTCTGAACCTCACCTCCTCTCTGTCTCTCGTCTTCTGTTGGCTGGGAGCAGGTGATTGGGCTGCTTGATGTCTTCACTCCTGAGATTTCCATGGACAGGTTCCAGGATTTGTGAGTATTGCTGTCTGCGTCCGCCTGTCCCACTGGCTCATTATCGGTCACCTGACAAGGCGTGATCCCGCTGCGTGTTTCACAATGACACCTTGGTTCCGGGTAGCCGTGTGTGTTTTATGTCATTCACATGCTAACATAGTGCAAATGCTAACATAATGGGAACCATAAACTACATAATAATAACTCGTCATTTAATGAGTTTTTAACTATAATTGCCATTTAAACATGCATTACAACCTGTATTTTACTTAAACTGAACATATTTTTATTGCGCTTATAACCAGTAAGACTGGTCTATGTGGCTCACATTTTCATTCCATTGCTACATGGAATCTCAGAGGTTCCTCAAATGACTGGCTCATTAGAGTGTAGATTTGAGCGACGTGTGTGCCCCCCCCCCCCCCCCACTCCCACTATGTGGCAGTTACCTGGTGATGCCCTTCATGGGTACGGATCTGGGCAAGCTGATGAAGCTGCAGAAACTGTCAGAAGAGAGGGTGCAATTCCTCGTCTACCAGATTCTCAAGGGACTTAAGGTTAGCCACCACTTATCGGCACACTGATACCGGGCCATTATGCAACATATACACACTATCACAGGGGAGCTTTAATGCTCGGGTTTACCCAGGCTGACGCCCAGGGGTCTCCACTCAAAAGGGGCTTCAGCTAACCTGTTAAATAAAATTTTAACCCCGCCCCCAACCCTGATCTGAAGTTCTCCAGATTTATTTTCCATGGCTTGCAGAGCAATTATATCAATAATAGGTCATTGAGCAAGGTTTTTAACCCCAGACACTGCTTCAGGGGAACCACATTAACAGCTGATCCCTACGTGTGGCTCTCACCTATATTAAGAGATTGAGATGGGATATGTTTAATGAATTCATGTATACTTGTACAAATGGCAAAGTACCGTTATATAAAAAGTATGAACCTTTCTATCTCCCTATACAGTACATCCACTCAGCTGGGGTCATCCACAGGGTGAGTGACCTTTGACCTGGGGGGTGAGAACAGGGCTGGCACTTATTCCAGCTGTGTACGTGGGGGGTGCGTCTGTCTCTTTTCGCTGATCCAGTGTTTTTTTATACCAAAAGGACCTGAAGCCAGGAAACCTGGCTGTCAATCAAGACTGTGAGCTCAAGGTACGTCACCAATGAGCCCTGCAGCCTGTAAGAAATGTATCGGGTCAATATTTTTCATTGACTATGGATTTAATGTTTAATAATAACCGTTGGGATGTTCTGTGTATCTGGAGATCTGGGTTCTGGGTTCTCCTATTTCCATCCACAGTCCAAAGACATGCAGTTAGGTGAATGGCTGTTTCTGAATTACCCGTAGTGTGTGTGTGTGTTCTGTGAGGGATTGGTTTTCCATTCAGGATGCCCCCAAACTACGGCCTGTGATAGGCTGTACTGACTGAAGTGGCTGCAAAATGTTTGTCTGTATTATGTAGCTATATGCCATTGGGACTTGTTAATTCATATTAATATACACAGCTGTTACTTTGTATAGTTTAGCTGTGTCTAGTTAAAGTATAGTAGCAAAGTGGTCCACTGTTGTAGATCCTGGACTTCGGGCTGGCTCGGCAAGCTGACAGTGAGATGACCGGCTACGTGGTCACCCGCTGGTACCGGGCCCCAGAGGTCATCCTCAGCTGGATGCACTACACCCAGACCGGTGAGTTGGAACAGATGAATCATTTCAGGTTGCTATATTATATGAACCCTGACTGTTATTCCTCTGTCTTCAATAACTGTTTATACACTAAAGGGAGTATTTCTCAGCTGCTGGGTTGTGACCATTTTCATTGGGTTGCAGAGAGTGTCTAAAAAAAAAAAAACACCAGTTGACGACTTTGACCGTTGCCATCTCCCACCCCAGTTGACGACTTTGACCGTTGCCATCTCCCACCCCAGTTGACGACTTTGACCGTTGCCATCTCTCACCCCAGTTGACGACTTTGACCGTTGCTGTAATGTGGGTCCTGGGCCTAACCCAGTGATCTAGCGTCTGTCCCAAGTATAAGGTGTTAGCTGGGGGCAAATTAAAACAAAGTCATTCTACACCTATAGTAACTAAACGCATAGTAAGTGTTGCCCCATGGAGTTTTGATGATGCTAGCCGACCACTAGCTAAGGTGCGGCATTTAAGTCAAGCTGGGGATTTAGTGTCAGGCAATATTTCCCATTAGATAACCATCACATACAGCCATTTACACTGACAAATAGGCCCCCTCCTCAGTTCTAGGGCTACTTGAGATCAATGTGGAGACACTTTCCACATCTCTACAGATGAGGTTTCCATCTGCCATATAAATAGCCACCAGAGGTGTGACTCAGCCATAATGTGTTTTTGAGCAATTTGGGATGAACCCTAAGAAACTTGGCATGATGTTAATGAGCACTACACTGTCAGAAAAGACAACCAATTTGTACCTTTTGAGGGTACAATTACTTGTCACTGGAGCTGTACCCTCCAGGGTCTGTCAATTTTACCCTAGCTGTAGGTAAGTGTACCCTTTAGTATAATTTAAGGTACAGAAATGGACTCTAAGGAACAATTTTGTATCATTGGGGGTACATGTTGTTGGTATCTTTGAGAACAAAACTCTACCAGAGCTGTATGCTTTTTCTGACAGTGTAAGACTCTAAAAGATTATGCTGTTTGCACATCTAAACTCAGAGTTCACTTACCTTCAGCCCTATTATGTGCGTACTGATTGTGTCCTTCATGTTAGCTTGCCTTTCCTTCACTGCCCTATCATATGGAAATTTAACATGTTCATACAGTGGTACCTCAGTTCTCGAACTCATTAGAACTCGAATTTCTTAAAAGTCGAACCAACCAGTTCGAAAAAAAATTACCTAGAGCTCGATCTGAATCTCAGAAGTCAAACCGTAAACGCCGACCTAAGATAACTTGTTTACACTAACTGAATACATATATTTAGACAGTAAAAATACATTTAGACAACGGTAGTGTCACGGCTCGACAAGAAGCAGGACAGAGATCCAGTAATGCAGGGAAAGGTAGGCTTTAATGATATTAGCCTATAGCAAGGTACAGAATCGGCGAGCAGGAATCGTGGTCGAGGTTTGTAGTCTGGGGTCGTTGCCAAGGGGATCCTTCCAACAGGAAGACACTGGACTGGGGAACACAAGGAAGGGAAGACAGGAGATGCCGGGTTCAGCGGGACAGGTGGGTAAAGAACGGGAGCTGGTCTGGGAAGGGAAGGATAGCAGGCAAGGATTGTACAGGCGGTAAACAGGTAATGCTGGGACAAGCGGGTAGACGAAAGACAGGAATAATGCTCAGTACGGCATCTAGACATCGGCTCAATACTTCGCAAGGAAGTTCTGGGGCTGTCCGGGGTTAAAGGCGACTACTTGTCTGCTAATGAGTTGCACCCGTTCGGTCCCACCCCAGTGGGCGTGACAGGTAGACAGTAACAGTAATTATTATTATATAATAAAATACATGTAAAAATAAAGATTTCTTATTAATTATTTTAATATTAATAATAAACCATTAATACATTTAATTATAATAATATTGTCGTGCCCAGCAGGGAAGGAAAGGAGACAAAGGCGCAGACGTCAGGGTATCGGGGAATACGGGGTTTAATTACAGGTAAGGCAGGCAAAACGCAGACAGACAATACAATGACCGGACTGGGGAAACAAACTGAAACGTGAACGAAATACAGAGGACTAATGACAGCAAGCAGAAACAGCTGATCACACGGGGATTCCACACGGGGTTAACGAGGGGGCGTGGCACACGGAAGGAGCGGACAGTCGGGGCAGGACACATTGGTTTTTTTAACTTTACACATTGTTTGGATACATTTATTTTCTTACTTTACTAATTACTGTTTTGATAAATGTGCTTAGATGTGTTTAGTACAGTATATGCTCTTGTTTTATCTGGTTCATTTCGTGTTGTCGATGCTAAAAAAAAAAAAAAATCATATTTAGGTGTAATTTTTGGGGCCGGGAACCAATTAATTGGTTTTCCATTATTTCTTATGGGGAAAATTAAATTCGTTCATAACTCGAACTTTTTAGGATTCAATCTGGAGTTCTGAACGGATTAAGTTCGTGTTCTGAGGTACCACTGTATTAAATATCGCTGTGGGCTCAGTGGAACTGTAGCCTCTTATCATTTTTGGGTTTCAGTTTGTGATCCTGGTTCTGTGTGCATGGAACTTGCTTGTTCTTCCCAAGTTTAGTGATCCTAAATTAGTTTCTGTATAAGTGTTTGGTCTGTAATGGTTTAGCATCTCGCCCTGGGTGTCACCTACCCTGGTTCTTTGTGCTGGCTTGGCTGGAAACAAGCAGTTATGAGAAATGGATGGATGTTTATCAAAATGCAGAAGAGTTTGAAACTGTGTGGCATTGATATTTGTGCAGTGTAAACTGAAACATCCCTCTACCCTCAGTGGACATCTGGTCGGTGGGCTGCATCATGGCGGAGATGCTGCTTGGAAAACCTCTATTCAAAGGTCACGACCGTATCCTGCTGTCACCTGACCAGTAACGTGTGTGATGCTGGGGCGCCTTTTTAGGCCTGCTGTGTGATAGAAATTTCGCTGAAGTCGATTTGTTTAGGAGTCTGACAAAACTTTATTACCGCAACGCTTTGGGGGAACAGACACTCAGCAGTCTTTCTCTGCGCCTCGTGATCTGCTCCCCGAACAACAAGTGCATGCATCTTTTATAGCCAAAAACGCGACAGTTTAGGGAGGGGTCAGATATCTGTAGACACCAGTTTCTTCTGTTAAACTGGACTCATTATCAGGTAAAGGCAGGGTTGACCTTTTCATGATCACTGTTTTGATTGCATCACCCTGTTCAAAACAAGTTAATCTGAAATCCCCTTACGTTCCTTAGTTCTCTTTTCAAGTGGTCTTGACCCCTAAAATACACACATTTCTTATAAATGTTTTCTGCAGCAAACTTACTTCTCAGATCAGGTCTGTACCTTGACCTTTTTCCAAAACAAGCTACCATACCAAAATAATGTATGTGATGCTGAGGTGCTTGTGTAGGCCTGCTGTCACCTGACCAGTAACGTGTGTGATGCTGAGGCGCCTGTGTAGGCCTGCTGTCACCTGACCAGCAACGTGTGTGATGCTGAGGTGCTTGTGTAGGCCTGCTGTCACCTGACCAGCAACGTGTGTGATGCTGAGGTGCTTGTGTAGGCCTGCTGTCACCTGACCAGTAACGTGTGTGATGCTGAGGCGCTTGTGTAGGCCTGCTGTCACCTGACCAGTAACGTGTGTGATGCTGAGGTGCTTGTGTAGGCCTGCTGTCACCTGACCAGTAACGTGTGTGATGCTGAGGCGCCTGTGTAGGCCTGCTGTCACCTGACCAGCAACGTGTGTGATGCTGAGGTGCTTGTGTAGGCCTGCTGTCACCTGACCAGTAACGTGTGTGATGCTGAGGCGCCTGTGTAGGCCTGCTGTCACCTGACCAGTAACGTGTGTGATGCTGAGGCGCCTGTGTAGGCCTGCTGTCACCTGACCAGCAACGTGTGTGATGCTGAGGCACCTGTGTAGGCCTGCTGTCACCTGACCAGCAACGTGTGTGATGCTGAGGTGCTTGTGTAGGCCTGCTGTCGCCCCCATCCCTCTCACACACACATCCATCACCTACACACCTGCCTTCTGTACCAGTTAACATGCTATAGTAAATAGGAAATCCTGTAGAGTTCACTATTCAGAAAAGCTAGAGGGTTATTGCAATAACTACCAACAACTGGACCTTTCACACCTCAGTTATCAATGTAATTAACCCACCAAGACATTTGACTTGTTCTATATTGGGTAACCTTTGACCCTTGACCTGTGGAGAGCAGACTTGGATCAGCTGACAGAAATCATGAAGGTTACAGGCACCCCAACTCAGGAATTTATCATGAAACTGCAGAGTCAAGATGTAAGTCATGAACATGAATTTATAGCTTGTCTCCATGCTTTGTCCCTGGTGTTTACAAGGGTGTGTATCATCAACCTAAAATGGCGTTAAAAATACTGTTCCTTTCAGTTAGACAGATGAATAATATGCCCATTTTAAGGTGACTCCATGTATGATTTTATGTAGCATGGCAAAGGAAAACAGCTGTTTGGAAGGATTGACTGTAACTGACCATATTTCCATTACATTTCTAAATTAACAGTGTAAACAAATTTTAAATTCCTATAGTCTGAACTGTTGTTTTCAGTGTGCCCTGGGAGTAGTTAATGGTAAAGTGAGAACATTATGTCAACTGGTGTGGCTATAAGACTTTGACCCGCTTATCTCTGTGGGAACGTTATGTCAGCTGTAATGTGTGCTTCCTTAGAGGTGCAAACAAAGTGAAGTTTCTTTTTTTCTTCTGGTGAATATACAGCCGTGGAAAAAATTAAGAGACCACAGCAACACGTGTGTGTGTGTATATATATGTATATATATATATATGTATATATATACATACATACATACATACATACATACATACATACATACATACATACATACATATGTATGTGTGTGTGTGTATATGTATGTGTGTGTGTATATGTATGTATGTGCGTGTATATGTATGTATGTGCGTGTATATGTATGTATGTATGTATGTATGTATATATATATATATATATATATATATATATATATATATATATATATATATATATATATATACACACATACACACACACACACACACACACACATATGTATATATATATATTAGGGTGGTCCAAAATTAACAACTTCACACAGCTTTCCCTCCACAACCCTAATTTTATTCTTCCCCTTATTACAAATGTGTCTGCCAAATTTTATTATGATTGGTCATTATTTAGGTTATTGAGGTCGCTCAAGCTGGTAGTAATGCAACACTGCAACAGCTATATTGTATTGTGTAATTGTATGCAATAAAACAAGGAAAACATGCAGTAAACAGAATTAAAAAGAACAGAAGAAACATGTCAAATTAGCTGATACTATCTTGGATTCAGGTTGTCTGGACTCTTACTGTTATATATTGTCCCATAACGTTCTAATGTTCTTTATCATCAGTGTCGCACTGTTGCTGTCCCAACTCCGTTTTCAGAAGGGTAGACTTGGCGCAGGTTGGATATTTCTTTCTGTGTCTTTCAACCAAACGTAGGAGATACTGCTTCTGCTCCTCGTTCTTGGTCAGGGATGAATTGTATTGCTGCATCAATGCAATGGCTCACTCTGCACAATCATTCACGACCTTCATTTTTGACGCTGCTGTTTGAAGTTCCTGGTACGAAGGGTCGTCATTCCATTCTCTTGGGTCCTTAGCCAAGAAATTTTGCGCCTTCATCTTCCCATTTAATGACAGTACTTGCAATTAAATAGATGATAATTTTTTCATTTGAGTTTACCCTGGAATTTTGGCAAATTGTCTTAATCTGAGTCCACAACAAACTTGTGGGACCTTGAGCGACCTCTAAATGTAGTTCAATTTGCTCCATATTTACATCATATCTTTACTACATCTGATAGAACATATTTAAACTTGTGGAGGTGGGTTTTAATGAAATTCAAAATTTTCCATAGTGCCGTGGACCGCCCTAATGTACATACATATTCAGCTATCTTTTGTAGTAACATTAATTTCAGTAATGCAATTAGCATATGTAATTCAACTAATAATGGGAATATGTACATTTCAAACACAATCCTTCCATAGTGTGTGAGTTCACTTTTATTGCATGGTCACCTGACCAGTAAGGGAGTGTTCATAATGTATGGGAAAAACCACACTGTATGAAACCACACTGTACCTTAATTGGGTGTGTTTGTCTTGCATCAGGCCAAAAATTACATCAAGAGGCTGCCAAAAGTTCAGAAGAAAGATCTGAAGGATGTCTTTGCCAACATCAATCCAGATGGTAACCAGATCAGCATTTTGTCTTTCATGTATTTGCATGATGTGTTGTTTTTATTCCATCCCAAAAGCATTCAGGATATACCTGATATAATGGAAGGATTTCTAATTAAAAGGAATTTAGCCCTCTAAGATTTATAGGGGTCTATTGTGATCAGTGTTTATGGAGATATGAGACATTAAAAACCCGATTTACTCTGCAGGGCAAAATTAGTGTGAGGGTACAATCTGTAAAAGTGCCAGTAGAAGTGGCCAATTCTGCAGGTGACTTACTATGAATACGCAAATTTATGAATACAGACTCAGTCAGTTCATTTAAATAATGACAGACCCAATCTACCAAGGACAACGCAAATTAGCGTAAGGTCGCACCTGATGAGGGTGCGGGAAATCTACTAACAACACAGACACAGCATTTTGCAATCTGACAAACATTATAAGCATAGGTAGGCCTAGTGGTTTTAATATCCCGTGCAGTATGTATTTTTCATGTAGCGCCATACTGTAGCTGAAACAACAGCTGTAATGCTTCAATAGGCAGCAAATGATATGATATTGTTGACTACAAGATACTAGAAACGCTATGGATCGCTGTGCAGAGTGAATTGAGAGGGGACCCTGGTAACTGAGTAAACCCTTTTTCACTAACAGAACTTTATAACGCAAGAATTTTCCACATATAACTGTTCAGCATTGTAGATTTATAGCTACTGCTTCAGTCTGTGCCTGAAAATTTAGATTATGTGTAATACAAATGCATATCGGTAAGGCAAAATCCCTAATATTATCGATTTATCATGGTAATAATTATTTAAATTATGCCATTTAAGTAAACACGTTGTTACCAAGCTGAAAATATGTGAATAATCAATAGTAATGCTAATGGAGCTAATATATATGATTATAATCAATAAAATGTAGCTATCTAGCTAAATATACATTAATAATCTAATAAAACAAAAAACCTTGTGATATATCGTGAAACTGGCAGAATCCTAAAAAATACCTTAATACAAATTTTCAGCCATTCTGCCCAGCGCTATGCGTAGGTTTACGCTCCTGTATACTCAGCGGCGCCTCCACCTGGCAGCAACTGTCACAGCCGTGTCGAAAGCACAATGAGACATTTTTCCAGTGTTAAATAATGGCGCAATTTGGCATGAATAGTGTATAGCAAACCTTAGTTAATCACGTTGCATGATCCGTTTAAAAACTTGGGAAGCAAACTCCCACAAATGCATATGCAGTATAGCCAGTCGCAAAATTAACTTTGTCAATGCCTTTCCACGACTAACTTTTCGCTGCGTGTTTTTAGGAAATCACAACAGCAATATTTTTACACCAAAAGATGGTTTGCGCTGGAGCAAACTGTTAGTAAATCTGGCTCAAACCTTCAGGAAATGAGCAGTGAAAATGGTTCTTGCACCACTAGAGGGCAGATGTTTCTCTATAAGGAGAACCTAAGGGGAACAGGTGAGGGAACGGCTATCATAATAATTTCTAGTCCCCTTGTAAAAGTAAAATATTGATACCTATTAAGTTGCAAATAGAATTTTGAGTGATGTTGAGTTTAACATGTATTCACTTGTCTGTCAAATCAAAACCACTCACAAAATAAATGTACGCACTTGTGTATGTATGTCTATGTGGCAACTTTAAAAAGATGCAGAAACTCACCAGAATAAATGAAAAGGCATAAAGGCAAACAATGTTAGGCTGTGTAAAGAGAGCCACAGGAAATATTCATGCCCTCCCCATGCTGGGATTCAGCTGGAGCAGCTGTCGCTACATACAGGGAAGGTCCCAGATCCTTCATTTTTTTACCACTAGAATTGCTTTAAAGGTGAACTGGACTGTGCTTTATTCGCAGTGTCACCCAGGTGGGCGGCACTGGAGTGAGACTCCTCTGTCTTTGCCTCTCTCTCACCCATGAGTGTCAGATTATCTGTTATAGATATCAGACCTACACTCCTGAACTGGATATTCCTCTTATCAGGTCATGGATGATGCTCTAGCTGCCTAGATTCTGCATAACACTCAACACAGAATGATAGCTGACTTCATTTAAATAAATGAATTTCAATTTAGAAGAAAAAGATTCCTCAAAATAGATATGCTTTTATCACCCTAACCCCACCCTCACTTCATACTACCCTGTCCTCTCTTCACACTGGCCCCACCCTCCGTTCATACTGCCTTGCCTTCTCCTCACACTGGTCCCACCCTCTGTCATACTGCCCGGCCCTCTCTTCACATTGACCCCGCCCTCTTTTCACATTGACCCCGCCCTCTCTTCACACTGGTCCGCTCTCTCTTCACACTGGTCCGCTCTCTCTTCACACTGGCCCGCTCTCTCTTCACACTGGCCCCGCTCTCTCTTCACACTGGACCCGCTCTCTCTTCACACTGGCCCGCCCTCTCTTCACACTGGCCCGCCCTCTCTTCACACTGGCCCGCCCTCTCTTCACACTGGCCCCGCTCTCTCTTCACACTGGCCCCGCTCTCTCTTCACACTGGCCCCGCTCTCTCTTCACACTGGCCCGCCCTCTCTTCACACTGGCCCGCCCTCTCTTCACATTGGCCCCGCCCTCTCTTCACATTGGTCCCGCCCTCTCCTCACACTGGCCCCGCCCTCTCTTCACACTGGCCCCGCCCTCTGTTCATAGTGGTCCCACCCACTCTTCTCTCCCCTAGCCATGACCCTCCTGGAGCGCATGCTGGTGCTGGACCCTGAGAATAGAGTGAGTGCGGCCGAGGCTCTCACGATGCCGTTCTTTGCCGAGTTCCGGGAACCTGAAGAAGAGACAGAGGCCCAGCCCTATGACCACTCGCAGGACAATGCTGAGCTGACACTGGAGCAGTGGAAACGTAAGGCACAGGCTGCCACGCTGTATGGGTTTGTCTCTGCAGTGCCTCTTCTCTGTGTCAGTCCCCATAAACATGCCCCTTCCCCTCTCCCCACAGGGCACACGTTCACTGAGATCCTGTCGTTTCAACCAGCAGTCCTAGAGTCCAAAGAGACATCTTTATGAGTCGAGTTAATCTTCATGTCACCCTCCTGAGTCTGAACCTGTACATTCCTTTGTTTTAAAAGTGTGTATCTCTTTATGACACAGTGTGTTTTCTTGTGCACATTCAGTTCACTGCACTTCTGTGTGTGTGCACACTGGCACATGTGTACTGCTGGAGACATGTGTGTGTGTGTGTGTGTGTGTGTGTGTGTGTATAATGTGTCATCTCAGAATAGTGCACATTCTACTTCTTTAACATCTAGGTGTGTCACTGTAGTTTCTTGTTTGTAAAGGGTGTGTGTGTGTGTGTGTGTGCCAGGCTGATCAGTGTGTGCCGGTGTGTGGGTCCTGTATATGTGTGTGCCGGTGTGTGGATAGGTGTCCAGGCCAATATGTTCCTCCCGCACCTCCTAGCGTCACAGAGAATCTTAACACCTTCATCCCTGTATATACCGTTTACTCAGGCCTCCTATAAGCCTGTGTACCTCCTCTGCCATTGTTACCTTTACAAGGTGCCTGAGGATTTCAGGCTGCGCTGCCTCCTGGGAGGTGGTAGGACTGGTTTCCTGTCACCTCAGCAGGGTGTGACAGCAGCGTGTGGAGATTAAGTCTTACCTTGGATAGTGTGATTAAACACTGAATGCTGCGAAATTGGAAACGTGATCCGAAACTTGGTGATAAACGCAATCTGCAAAATTGTTGCCGTATATAAATTGTGTGAATCGATTGAAAACTAATTTTAAAAAATCAGAATTAATATCAGTTATGTAGATTGATTTTCTTTTTTGGAATATTATGTACTTTGGATTGTGCTAAGAAAAATTGGGGGTAACATAATAATATAGAATATTTAAGGATATTGTAGGAGGCCAACTCATTTTGGTATGTGTGTGGGGGGTGGGAGTGGAGGGGTGTTCCCTGACCTGAGGTTTACTTGAAACGCTCTTCATGAGTGTTGTGTTTCTGGGTGTATGTGTGTTTGTGTCATGCTCGTCCGCCTGGTGAGACTGTCGTCCTCACTGCACATGCAGAGATTGCTTTACTCTAATTTTCCTCATTGTGTGGGGGCCTGATAACAGTCAGTGTCACCCAGCCTCACGCTTTCAGCTGCTCTGTAGTACTGCTGACTGTTCTTATGATGACATGGACAAACCAAATGTTTTGATAAAAAAAAATGTTATTAAAAACATATGGTCTGGGGTGTTTATTTGTTGACGTAACCTTTGTGATTTCTGGTTCTTGGTTTTTCCTGACAGGCTGAGATGACAAGAATCTAGTAAGATGTGGTAAAGCAGCAGTGTTGGGTCCTCCCCAGCACAGTAACCCTGGGATTTGCTGTTCAGTTGTCTCTGACGTACAGTTCACTATATGTGAGCGACCTCAGGTGTGGCAGCCTTGGACCAGTAGGGGGGAGTGTGTTCCCCAACCATGTGAACTCACTCTCAGGTTAACTGTAGGCAAAGCTAGCATTGTAGTCTAAAACAGCATTGCCTTATTTATAAAAATCAAGCTATGTTTACTTTAAACATGACTAATTTATCCAGACTGTCTACACAGTGCAAGGCCATAGTCAGTCTATACCATCTGGTATAGGCTCCTGGCCCATATGTCCCTGCATTAGCTAAAGTCATGAGGTGTTTCTCAATAGCAAGATCGCAAAGGTCGTACTTGTGGTCTTGGCAAGACCAGTCTTGCTAATTTGCTCTCCAAGAACGAACTTGAGGCGCAATGAATCATGGGATTGGTCTTGTCTTATGAGGATGCAACCAATGTATCCTTGATATTTATGGGGGGGGGGGCAAGAACGACATCTAGGTATTTTTACCGTCCTCTGAACTTGTGTTCTTAGTATTGAAACTGGTCTTCGGCAATGGAAGATGATGTCAAGGGGTACATGGGGACACAGGTACAGTCAAATACGCATATTGAGAAACACCCATGGAGGATCGGTGGATGAAGTTACTCAACCTGAATGAAAATAAACCACGATGAATACTTTAGTGATTTAGACTTGGATTATGTTACTTTTCCAGTCTTTATACATTTATACAGGGTAATTCAAGGTCTATTACAACCATATTACTCAATAGCAGCAAGTCTATAATGAGGGACCGTTCAAAAAATTCTGAAACAGAAAAAAAATGAGCCATTTCACCATACGTGTATAATGTTCTGACTCAAGGGGATAAAATAATATCAGATGCAAAGTATGTCAAGTTTCTTACAGAACATTGCAAGTGTTGCAGGTATACTGACAAAAAAACCTGGTGAAACTGACCGTAACACCTGAACAAACAAAAACGCTGACCTTATAGTGCTTTTGGAAACATGGAGACCTTGATTATATTTAGGTAGCGGCAGGGGAAGGCAGGCTGTGTTCGTATAAAAACACCCCAGAAGCTGTGGTTTTTATGCATTTTACGCACTTCTAAAACAATGAAGAGGCTCCTCCTTCTTCTTCTTGTCTGTCCTTTAGTACAAGGGTTAGGTAATATCCATTTTAATTGTGATGCCACAAAAGTTGATTTGGAATGTGATTAAATTCTTGGTGTCATTTACTAGATGGGTAGATTTTTTTAATCTTCTTTTCTTGCAGAACGAGTTTTTAATTGCTGTTGTGTTCTTATTGCAGAACCCCGCTGGGAAAATATTTATGATGAACCTCTGAATTTCAACTGCTCAAACAGACAATCCATTTCTAGTATATCTAGGTAAGAGGTGTGCTAGCTGCTGTCGGTTTGTAAAATAATTGCCTTTGGGTTGTGAGAGGAGATGTAGCTAAAGGAAACTCACACACAGAGAGGTCCTTCATACCTCTAAGTTCATGATATATACTTGCCGTACAATTGTGATCTCCGTTGCTTAATTCAATTGTGTTGTCCAGTGAAGCAAATGCCAGTTTCAACATCTTTTTTTTAGCAAGCATGACAATCTCTATGAGGACCGTATATGGGAGTTTCAGTGCAAGGACACCTTTAACTCAAACCCTCAGTGCTTCTGGACAAACTATGTGAATAGTTTTGATGAGCAGTTCACCTTCGTGTGCCCCAACAATTACGTCATGACGGGGATGGGCAGCATTCATGACGATAAATATGGAGACAGAAGGTATTATTATTATTATTATTATTATTAGTATTACTAGTACTACTACTATTACCAGACATATGAGGCACTGATTATCACTAAAATCCAACTTGTTGTACTCTTAGAGTGTTATTTTCATCAGCTTGCATATTTTGGGTTGAATGGAAAAACTGCAAGAGTATGCATTTCACAATGTTTTGAGTAAACTCTGTTCCTCAAAGCTTTTTCAAATTTTAGCATGCATATTACAAACAACTCACAATATGAATTGTTTTGCAAATAATTTCTATGTGCTGGTCTTTATTGGGCAAGCCTAAAGTTTCAGATAGTTTCAATTTTTATATCAATGCATCAGTTTGTCGTTCAGTATCTAACTACTTTCTTGTTTTTCATACTGAAGAATATTTTAGTTTTCATTTCATATTTGTTTTGCAATGTTCCTTATTTACAGATGGCAGTTTCAGTGTTGCCAAACTTATAACTACTGTAACTATAACTGTCAGTGGACGCCTTATGTGAACTTTTATGATGAGGAATTCACATGGCTCGTTCCAAGTATGAATTACCTTGTTGGAGCTGAAAGTGTCCACAGCAATTCTTATGAGTACGTATGAAATCATATACCTAGAAATGGATTTTACATTTTTAAATTGTTCAAAGTCATCCATAATCTAAATTTGTTCACCATGAAAGTTCTGACAGATATAAACTGCTACCTTGTCTGAATTTATTTTTGCTTACAAGTAAGTCGTAAATTCTTTTACTACTTTGCTTATTAAATAAAACTGTTCTGTGTTTTGCCAGAGATCGTCGCTGGAAGTTCTACTACTGCACACGGAGCTATTGCTGATTCATGAATGTCTGAAAAATCATCCACGTTTCTGAACATTCATCAATAAGCATCATCAATAAACAGACAATTCAAAATAGACTTCTTAGCCTTATTTCAATGTGTTCGGAGTAACCAGACATTCAAACCAAACTGAACAAAATCTCAGAATTGTGATTCTTATATTTAAAAGGTTCTACAAACACATTCCAAACATCAGACTGTCATCAGATACGCTATACGGACAAAAGTATTGAGAAACCTGGCCATGACATCTACAGGAACGTTTATGACATCACAATCTAAATCCATAGGCGTCAATATAGAGTTGGACCCCCTTTAGAGCTATAACAGCTGCCACTCTTCTGGGAAGGTTTTCCACAAGATTATGGAAGATGTCTGCGGGCATTTTTGCCCATTTGTCCAAAAGAGTATTTGTGAAGTCAGGCACTGATATAGGATGTAAAGGCCTGGCTCACAATCTCGGTTGTAGTTCATCCCAAAGGTGTATGATGGGATTGAGATCAGTGCTCTGTGAGGGACAGTCAAATGCACAGTGTCACCCAGGTGGCCGGCACTGGAGTGAGACTCCTCTGTCTTTGCCTCTCTCTCACCCATGAGTGTCAGATTATCTGTTATAGATTTCAGACCTAGACTCCTGAACTGGTTATTCCTCTTATCAGGTCATGGATGATGCTCTAGCTGCCTAGATTCTGCATAACACTCAACACAGAATGATAGCTGACTTCATTTAAATAAATGAATTTCAATTTAGAAGAAAAAGATTCCTCAAAATAGACATGCTTTTATCACCCTACCCCACCCTCACTTCATACTGCCCTGTCCTCTCTTCACACTGGCCCCGCCCTCTTTTCACATTGACCCCGCCCTCTATTCACACTAGCCCCGCCCTCTCTTCACACTGGTCCCGCCATCTATTCACACTGGCCCCGCCCTCTCTCCACAATGGCCTGCCCTCTCTTCACACTGTTCCCGCTCTCTCTTCACGCTGGCCCCGCCCTCTCTTCACGCTGGCCCCGCCCTCTCTTCACACTGTCCCCGCTCTCTCTTCACGCTGGCCCCGCCCTCTCTTCACGCTGGCCCCGCCCTCTCTTCACGCTGGCCCCGCCCTCTCTTCACGCTGGCCCCGCCCTCTGTTCATAGTGGTCCCGCCCACTCTTCTCTCCCCTAGCCATGACCCTCCTGGAGCGCATGCTGGTGCTGGACCCTGAGAAGAGAGTGAGTGCGGCCGAGGCTCTCACGATGCCGTTCTTTGCCGAGTTCCGGGAACCTGAAGAAGAGACAGAGGCCCAGCCCTATGACCACTCGCAGGACAATGCTGAGCTGACACTGGAGCAGTGGAAACGTAAGGCACAGGCTGCCACGCTGTATGGGTTTGTCTCTGCAGTGCCTCTTCTCTGTGTCAGTCCCCATAAACATGCCCCTTCCCCTCTCCCCCCAGGGCACACGTTCACCGAGATCCTGTCGTTTCAACCTGCAGTCCTAGAGTCCAAAGAGACATCTTTATGAGTCAAGTTAATCTTCATGTCACCCTCCTGAGTCTGAACCTGTACATTCCTTTGTTTTAAAAGTGTGTATCTCTTTATGACACAGTGTGTTTTCTTGTGCACATTCAATTCACTGCACTTCTATGTGTGTGCACACTGGCACATGTGTACTGCTGGAGACGTGTGTGTGTGTATAATGTGTCATCTCAGAATAGTGCACATTCTACTTCTTTAACATCTAGGTGTGTCACTGTAGTTTCTTGTTTGTAAAGGGTGTGTGTGTGTGTGTGTGTGTGCACCAGGCTGATCAGTGTGTGCCGGTGTGTGGGTCCTGTATATGTGTGTGCCGGTGTGTGGATAGGTGTCCATGCCAATATGTTCCTCCCGCACCTCCTAGCGTCACAGAGAATCTTAACACCTTCATCCCTGTATATACCGTTTACACAGGCCTCCTATAAGCCTGCGTACCTCCTCTGCCATTGTTACCTTCACAAGGTGCCTGAGGATTTCAGGCTGCGCTGCCTCCTGGGAGGTGGTAGGACTGGTTTCCTGTCTCCTCAGCAGGGTGTGACAGCAGTGTTTGGAGATTAAGTCTTACCTTGGATAGTGTGATTAAACACTGAATGCTGCGAAATTGGAAACGT
Source organism: Paramormyrops kingsleyae (assembly GCF_048594095.1). Taxonomy (NCBI): domain Eukaryota; kingdom Metazoa; phylum Chordata; class Actinopteri; order Osteoglossiformes; family Mormyridae; genus Paramormyrops; species Paramormyrops kingsleyae. The sequence goes on from NC_132799.1 coordinate 34,693,587, forward strand.
GATCCGAAACTTGGTGATAAACGCAATTTGCAAAATTGTTGCCGTATTTAAATTGTGTGAATCGATTGAAAACTAATTTTAAAAAATCAGAATTAATATCAGTTATGTAGATTGATTTTCTTTTTTGGAATTTTAGTGTACTTTGGATTGTGCTAAGAAAAATTGGGGGTAACATAATAATATAGAATATTTAAGGATATTGTAGGAGGCCAACTCATTTTGGTATTTGTGGGGGGGTGGGAGTGGGGGGGTGTTCCCTGACCTGAGGTTTACTTGAAACGCTCTTCATGAGTGTTGTGTTTCTGGGTGTATGTGTGTTTGTGTCATGCTCGTCCGCCTGGTGAGACTGTCGTCCTCACTGCACATGCAGAGACTGCTTTACTCTAATTTTCCTCATTGTGTGGGGGCCTGATAACAGTCAGTGTCACCCAGCCTCACACTTTCAGCTGCTCTGTAGTACTGCTGACTGTTCTTATGATGACATGGACAAACCAAATGTTTTGATAAAAAAAAAATGTTATTAAAGACATATGGTCTGGGGTGATTCACCCCCTCCTGGAGCCGACACCTTATCGTGGTGGAGGGGTTTGCGTGTTCCAGTGATCCCAGGAGCTAAGTTGCCCGGGGCTTTATGCCCCTGGTAGGGTCACCCAAGGCAAACAGGTCCGGGGTGAGGAACCAGACAAAGTTCGGCTCAAAAGACCCCATTTGATGAAGAAAATATTGGAACCACGTATTCCCTTGCCCGGACGCGGGTCACCGGGGCCCCCCCTGGAGCCAGGCCTGGGGGTGGGGCTCGATGGCGAGCGCCTGGTGGCCAGGCCTATACCCATGGGGCCTGGTCGGGCACAGCCCGAACAAGGCACGTGGGTCCCCCTTCCAATGGGCTCACCACCCGTAGGAGGGGCCATAGGGGTCGGGTGCATTGTGAGCTGGGCAGTGGTCGAAGGCGGGGACCTTGGCGGTCCGATCCTCGGCTGCAGAAGCTAGCTCTTGGGACATGGAATGTCACCTCTCTGATGGGGAAGGAGCCTGAGCTGGTGCGCGAGGTTGAGAAATTCCGGCTAGACATAGTCGGGCTCACCTCGACGCACGGCTTGGGCTCTGGAACCAGTCTCCTTGAAGGTGGTTGGACCCTATTCCACTCTGGAGTTGCCTGCGGGGAGAGGCGCCAAGCGGGGGTGGGCATACTTATTGCCCCCTGGCTGGGTGCCTGTACATTGGGGTTTACCGCGGTGGACAAGAGGGTAGCCTCCCTTCGCCTTCGGGTGGGGGGATGGGTTCTGACTGTCGTTTGTGCATATGCACCGAGCAGCAGTTCAGAGTACCCACCCTTTTTAGAGTCTCTGGAAGGGGTGTTGGAGAGCATTCCTTCCGGGGACTCTCTTGTTCTACTGGGGGACTTCAATGCTCACGTGGGCAATGACAGTGAGACCTGGAGTGGCGTGATTGGGAGGAACGGCCCCCCCGATCTGAACCCGAGTGGTGTTCTGTTGTTGGACTTCTGTGCTCACCACGGATTGTCCATAATGAACACCATGTTCAGGCATAAGGGTGTTCATATGTGCACTTGGCACCAGGACACCCTAGGTCGCAGTTCGATGATCGACTTTGTAGTCGTGTCGTCGGACTTGCGGCCGCATGTCTTGGACACTCGGGTGAAGAGAGGGGCGGAGCTGTCAACTGATCACTACCTGGTGGTGGGTTGGCTCCGTTGGTGGGGGAGGAAGCCGGCCAGGCCTGGCAGGCCCAAACGTATAGTGAGGGTCTGCTGGGAACGTCTGGCTGAATCCCCTGTCAGGAGGAGTTTCAACTCCTACCTCCGGCAGAACTTTTCCCATGTCCCGGGGGAGGCGGGGGACATTGAGTCCGAATGGGCCATGTTCCGCGCCTCCATTGTGGAGGCGGCTGACCGGAGCTGTGGCCGTAAGGTAGTCGGTGCCTGTCGTGGCGGCAATCCGCGAACCCGCTGGTGGACACCAGTGGTGAGGGATGCCGTCAAGCTGAAGAAGGAGTCCTATCGGGCCTATTTAGCCTGTGGGACTCCAGAGGCAGCTGACGGGTACCGGCAGGCCAAGCGGGATGCGGCTTCGGCGGTCGCTGAGGCAAAAACTCGGGTTTGGGAGGAGTTTGGCGAGGCCATGGAAAACGACTTCCGGACGGCTTCGAGGCGTTTCTGGTCCACCATCCGGCGGCTCCGGGTGGGAAAGCGGTGCAACATCAACACTGTTTATGGTGGGGATGGGGTGCTGCTGACCTCAACCCGGGACGTTTTGGGTCGGTGGAGGGAGTACTTCGAAGACCTCCTCAATCCCACCAACACGCCTTCCGACGTGGAAGCAGAGTATGGGGACTTGGGTGTGGACTCCCCTATCTCGGGGGCGGAGGTCGCTGAGGTGGTTAAAAAGCTCCTCGGTGGTCGAGCCCCGGGGGTGGATGAGATCCGCCCAGAGTTCCTGAAGGCTCTGGATGCTGTGGGGCTGTCTTGGTTAACACGCATCTGCAGCATCGCGTGGACATCGGGGGCAGTGCCTCTGGACTGGCAGACCGGGGTGGTGGTCCCCCTCTTCAAGAAAGGGGACCAGAGGGTGTGCTCCAACTATAGGGGGATCACACTCCTCAGCCTCCCTGGTAAGGTCTATTCGGGGGTTCTGGAGAGGAGGGTCCGCCGGATTGTCGAACCGCGGATTCAGGAGGAGCAGTGTGGTTTTCGCCCCGGCCGTGGAACAGTGGACCAGCTCTATACTCTCCGCAGAGTTCTGGAGGGTTCATGGGAGTTTGCCCAACCAGTCTACATGTGTTTTGTGGACTTGGAAAAGGCATTCGACCGTGTCCCTCGGGGAGTTCTGTGGGGGGTGCTCCGGGAGTATGGGGTACCGGGCTTCCTTTTAAGGGCTGTTCGGTCCCTGTATGATCGGTGCCAGAGTCTGGTCCGCATGAGCGGCAATAAGTCGGACTTGTTTCCGGTGAGGGTTGGACTCCGTCAGGGCTGTCCTTTGTCACCGATTCTGTTCATAACTTTTATGGACAGAATTTCTAGGCGCAGCCAGGGCGTTGAGGGTGTCCGGTTTGGTGACCTCAGGATTAGGTCTCTGCTTTTTGCAGATGATGTGGTCCTGTTGGCTTCATCAGACCGTGACCTTCGGCTCTCGCTGGGACAGTTCACAGCCGAGTGTGAAGCGGCTGGGATGAGAATCAGCACCTCCAAATCCGAGACCATGGTCCTCAGCCGGAAAAGGGTAGAATGCTCTCTCCGGGTTGGGGATGGGATCCTTCCACAAGTGGAGGAGTTTAAGTATCTCGGGGTCTTGTTCACGAGTGGGGGGACGATGGAGCGAGAGGTCGACAGGCGGATCGGTGCGGCTTCCGCAGTGATGCGGGCGCTGCATCGGTCTGTCATGGTGAAGAAGGAGCTGAGCCAAAAGGCGAAGCTCTCGATTTACCAGTCGATCTACGCTCCTACCCTCACCTATGGTCACGAGCTATGGGTAGTGACCGAAAGAACGAGATCGCGAGTGCAAGCGGCCGAAATGAGTTTCCTCCGCAGGGTGGCTGGGCTCTCCCTTAGAGATAGGGTGAGGAGCTCGGTCATTCGGGAGGGACTCAGAGTAGAGCCGCTGCTCCTCCGCATTGAGAGGAGTCAGATGAGGTGGCTCGGGCATCTGATTAGGATGCCTCCTCGACGCCTCCCTGGTGAGGTATTCCGGGCATGTCCCACTGGGAGGAGGCCCCGGGGAAGACCCAGGACACGCTGGAGGGACTATGTCTCTCGGCTGGCCTGGGAACGCCTCGGGATTGCCCCAGAGGAGCTGGATGAAGTGGCCGGGGAGAGGGAAGTCTGGGATTCCCTGCTGAGACTGCTGCCCCCGCGACCCGACCTCGGATAAGCGGGAGAAAATGGATGGATGGATGGATGGATGGTCTGGGGTGTTTATTTGTTGACGTAACCTTTGTGATTTCTGGTTCTTGGTTTTTCCTGACAGGCTGAGATGACTAGAATGTAGTAAGATGTGGTAAAGCAGCAGTGTTGGGTCCTCCCACAGTAACCCTGGGATTTGCTGTTCAGTTGTCTCTGACGTACAGTTCACTATACACTCACCTAAAGGATTATTAGGAACACCTGTTCAATTTCTCATTAATGCAATTATCTAATCAACCAATCACATGGCAGTTGCTTCAATGCATTTAGGGGTGTGGTCCTGGTCAAGACAATCTCCTGAACTCCAAACTGAATGTCAGAATGGGAAAGAAAGGTGATTTAAGCAATTTTGAGCATGGCATGGTTGTTGGTGCCAGACGGGCCGGTCTGAGTATTTCACAGTCTGCTCAGTTACTGGGATTTTCACGCACAACCATTTCTAGGGTTTACAAAGAATGGTGTGCAAAGGGAAAAACATCCAGTATGCGGCAGTCCTGTGGGCGAAAATGCCTTGTTGATGCTAGAGGTCAGAGGAGAATGGGCCGACTGATTCAAGCTGATAGAAGAGCAACTTTGACTGAAATAACTACTCGTTACAACCGAGGTATGCAGCAAAGCATTTGTGAAGCCACAACACGCACAACCTTGAGGCGGATGGACTACAACAGCAGAAGACCCCACCGGGTACCACTCATCTCCACTACAAATAGGAAAAAGAGGCTACAATTTGCACGAGCTCACCAAAATTGGACAGTTGAAGACTGGAAAAATGTTGCCTGGTCTGATGAGTCTCGAAATCTGTTGAGACATTCAAATGGTAGAGTGAGAATTTGGCATAAACAGAATGAGAACATGGATCCATCATGCCTTGTTACCACTGTGCAGGCTGGTGGTGGTGGTGTAATGGTGTGGGGGATGTTTTCTTGGCACACTTTAGGCCCCTTAGTGCCAATTGGGCATCGTTTAAATGCCACGGCCTACCTGAGCATTGTTTCTGACCATGTCCATCCCTTTATGACCACCATGTACCCATCCTCTGATGGCTACTTCCAGCAGGATAATGCACCATGTCACAAAGCTCGAATCATTTCAAATTGGTTTCTTGAACATGACAATGAGTTCACTGTACTACAATGGCCCCCACAGTCACCAGATCTCAACCCAATAGAGCATCTTTGGGATGTGGTGGAACGGGAGCTTCGTGCCCTGGATGTGCATCCCACAAATCTCCATCAACTGCAAGATGCTATCCTATCAATATGGGCCAACATTTCTAAAGAATGCTTTCAGCACCTTGTTGAATCAATGCCACGCAGAATTAAGGCAGTTCTGAAGGCGAAAGGGGGTCAAACACCGTATTAGTATGGTGTTCCTAATAATCCTTTAGGTGAGTGTATGTGAACGACCTCAGGTGTGGCAGCCTTGGACCAGTAGGGGGGAGTGTGTTCCCCAACCATGTGAACTCACTCTCAGGTTAACTGTAGGCAAAGCTAGCACTGTAGTCTAAAACAGCATTGACTTATTTATAAAAAGCAAGCTGTGTTTACATTAAACATGACTAATTTATCCAAGTTGACTATGGCCTTGTGCTGTATAGATAGTCTGTACCATCTGGTATAGGCTCCTGGCCCATTTGTCCATGCATTAGCTAAAGTCATGAGGTGTTTCTCATTAGCAAGAACGCAAAGATCGTACTTGCGGTCTTGGCAAGACCAGTCTTGCTAATTTGTCTTCCAAGAATGAACTTGAGGCGCAATGAATCATGGGATTGGTCTTGTCTGATGAGGATGCAACCTATGTATCCTTGATATTTATGGGAGGGCAAGAACGACATCTAGATATTTTTACTGTCCTCTGTACTTGTGTTCTTAGTATTGAAACTGGTCTTCGGCAATTGAAGATGATGTCAAAGGGGTAAATGAGAACACAGGTACAGTCAAATAATACATATTGAGAAACACCCATGGAGGATCGGTGGATGAAGTTACTCAACCTGAATGAAAATAAACCACGATGAATACTTTAGTGATTTAGACTTGGATTATGTCACTCTTCCAGTCTTTATACATTTATACAAGTTAATTCAAGGTCTATTACAACCATATTACTCAATAGCAGCAAGTCTATAATGAGGGACCATTCAAAAAATTCTGAAACAGAAAATAACAAGCCATTTTACCATACGTGTATAATGATCTAACTCAAGGGGATAAAATAATATCAGTTGCAAAATGTGTCAAGTTTCTTACAGAATGTTGCAAGTGTTGCAGGTATACTGACAAAAAAACCAAACTGACCGTAACACCTGAACAAACAGAAACGCTGACCTTGTAGTGCTTTTGAAAACATGGAGACCTTGATTATATTTAGGTAGCGGCAGGGGAAGGCAGGCTGTCTTCGTATAAAAACACCCCAGAAGCTGTGGTTTTTATGCATTTTACGCACTTCTAAAACAATGAAGAGGCTCCTCCTTCTTCTTCTTGTCTGTCCTTTGGTAAAAGGATTAGGTAATATCCATTTTAACTGTGATGCCACACAAGTACATTAGATATATGATTAAATCCTTGGTGTCATTTACTAGATGGGTAGATTTTTTTAATCTTTTTTTCTTCCAGAAAGTGTTTTTAATTGCTGTTGTGTTCTTATTGCAGAACCCCGCTGGGAAAATAGTTATGATAATCCTCTGAATTTTGACTGCCCGTACAAACAATCCATTTCGAGTATACATAGGTAAGAGGTGTGCTAGCTGCTGTCGGTTTGTAAAATAATTGCCTTTGGGTTGTGAGAGGAAATGTAGCTAAAGGAAACTCACACACAGAGAGGTCCTTCATACCTCTAAGTTCATGATATATACTTGCCGTACAATTGTGATCTCCATTGCTTAATTCAATTGTGTTGTCCAGTGAAGCAAATGCCAGTTTCAACATCTTTTTTTTAGCAAGCATGACAATCACCGTGAGGACCGGTTATGGGAGTTTCAGTGCAAGGACACCTTTAACTCAAACCCACAGTGTTTCTGGACACCAGAAGTCAATGATTTTGATGAGGAGTTCACCTTCGTATGTCCCAACAATTATGTCATGACGGGGATGAGCAGCTATCATGACAATAAACATGAAGATAGAAGGTATTATTATTATTATTATTATTACTACTACTACTACTAGTAGTAGTACTACCAGACATACGAGGCATTGGTTATTACTAAAAGATCCAATTTGTTGTACTCTTAGAGTGTTATTTTCATCAGCTTGCATATTTTGGGCTATATGGAAAGACTGCAAGAGTATGTATTTCACAATGTTTTGCGTGATCTCTGTTCCTCAAAGCTTTTTCAAATTTTAGCATGCGTATCACAAACATCTCACAATGTGAATTGTTTTGCAAATAATTTCTGTGTTGTTCTGGTCTCCATTGGGCAAGCCTAAAGATTCAGGTAGTTTCAATTTTCATATAAATGAATCAGTTTGCCGCTCAGTATGTAACCACTTTGTTGTTTTTCATATTGAAGTATATTTGAGTTTTCATTTCATAATTGTTTTGCAATGTCCCTTTATTTACAGATGGCAGTTTCAGTGCTGCCAAATTTATAACTACTGTAACAGTAACTGTCAGTGGACACCTTACGTGAACAATTACGATGAGGAATTCACTTGGCTTGTTCCAAGTATGAATTTCCTTGTTGGAGCTGAAAGCATCCACCACAATAAACACGAGTACGTATTAAATCTTATACCTAGAAATGGGTTTTACATTTTTAAATTGTTCAAAGTCATCCATAATCTATTTGTTCAACATGAAAGTTCTAACAAATATAAGCTGCTACCTTGATTAAATTTATTTATTTTCAAATCTTTTACTACTTTGCTTATTAAATAAAACTGTTCTTTGCATTTTCAGAGATCGTCGCTGGAAGTTCTACTACTGCACACGGAGCAATTGCTGATTCCCAAACGTCTGATAATCATCCACGTTTCTGAAAATTCATCAATAAACACAGAATGCAAAACGGACTTCTTAGCCTTATTTCAATTTGCTCAGAGTAACCGGACATTCAAACCACACTGATAAAAATCTCAGGATTGTCATGTTGCACTGTCACCCTTGCATTGCAGGGGAATTGGTTGAACGTCAGGGGCTGCCAGAACAGTCGGGATCATGGTGGTCCCCTTGGCCACAGTCCGTCGCTGTGTCCATTGGTTCTGCTTCTGGCCACCAACTTACTGGAGGGTCACCACATCAGCACTGAGGTGGGGGCTGTCCATGGGCGAGTCGATTCCCCCCGAGTCGGCACAGCAGGTCCAGCCCTATGATGTGGTGGTCCCAGACGTCTGTGAGCTATACTTCCTGCTCTGTGGAGCAGCCTCCTCCCCTTCATCTGTGCACACACCAGTGAGGAACACAGGTCACACCTGGGTTGCCTCCATCCCTGGCAGGGTCGGCTGGTCAATGCCTCAGAGGATGCTTGGGCAGATGAGGGTGATGGTGAAGCCTTTGTCCATAAAGACCTGGCAATGGGTGCACTCCACCCACCCCCCATGGTGGACACAGGGGTGGGGACTCCTAGGTGGGCATGGACTCTTTCATGGTGCTTCTGGTGTCACAGAGCAGCTTTGGGAGGACAGTACCGTATGGCTAGTGGCTGGCATGATGTTGCTCTCAATTTTAGCCATGCCTTTTGTTACTGAGCCGCGATGTTTCCGTATGACGCCATTTTATGGAACTGATCTGGGATCTGTTGTTGGCACATTCAATCCTCCCCACCCTGAGAAGACACATTGCTCAGTTCCCAGGGATCTCCTTTGGTTTACCACTGTTGCCTCCCAGTCCTGTTCTGAAGTCTGGAGCTGTTGAAGTTGTTGGATTAGATAATCATTTTAATGGATGACCTGACATCCTACTTCAGATACCTGTATAGTGAGTGTGTCAGTCATTTTAGTAAGAGGAGGTGATGACTCTTCTTAAAGGGAGAATCAGGGTGCATCTGAAATCGCATATTTGTTTACTATGTAGTAGGCAAAATATAGTATGCAATGTGAGCAGTTCATCCAAATCCTCAGTATGAATGAGGCAGTAGGTGAACAGTACATTCCGTGAAATTCCAAAGTGTGCAAAATGATGGATGCTGCGCTGTCCCACAAGGCCATGGAGCTGCAAACAGAGACAAAGAAAGACTCTTGGGGGTAGGTACAGTACACAGAAAGTGCTTTTTATTGATCTTTTGTGTAAATGGAACTGTTTCGCAAGGAGACAATTAATGAAGTTTGTGGCAGTAAATCAATTGATGGTGTTTTGTCCATTTCGTGGAAACCAGCTGAAGTGAATTTTTAGTGGCCAAAATCCTTCAAATTGTTAGGCTCCTGCCTGGAAATCATCACATAATGTTAACTTTTAAAGAAGTCACATTTTTGATTAGATGCAATATTCTGTCATTAAAATGCTTAGGCCCTTGGACCTTTGCTTAGATATGGTCAAGTAATGAAAACCAATGCAAATATAAAGGCACAGCATACCTTTTAATGGTTAAAAATAAACAGAATGAAGTCATATTATTTTCCATTGTCATTTTCTATCATGCTTAAGTGAATTTCCATTTGATCACAGTACAGTGGTACCTCAGAATTCAAATTTAATCCGTTCAGAACTCCGGATGGAATCCTAAAAAGTTTGAGTTGTGATCGAATTTTCCTCATAAGAAATAATGGAAAACCATTATTGATTGGTTCCTGGCCCCAAAAAATTACATCTAAATATGTTTTTTAGCATTTAAAAACAAAATGAACAGGACAAAACAAGAAGAGCATATATTGTACTAAACACATCAACTGATGTAACTGGGTATTGTTTCCTACTTAAATTTGTACAGTCTGCACATCCTCTGCAATTTTGACAAAAAATCCTGAACAAGCGACATACTTCATTTCTGTTTGCAGCTCCAGCAGCCTTGTGGGATAGAATAGTGTCCATTGTTTCACAGAATGTACCATATCTCTACAGTCTCCTTTATACTTAGGATTTCGATGTCCTGCTCACATTGTATACCATATTTTGCCTTCCACATCGGAAACAAGTATGAGATTTTAGACGCTCCCCGATTCTCCCTTTAAAAAGAGCAATCGCATCTTTTACTAAAGTGACCCACACACTTACTACAGTAGTGTGAGAAGCAGGATGTCAGGTCATTGATTTAAATGATGATCTCGATTTGATGACTTCAACTGCTCCAATCTTCAGAACAGGATGTGGGAGGCAACAGTGGTAAACCAAAGGAGATCCCTGGGAACCAAGCAATGTGCCTTCCTAGGGTGATCGAATGGAGGTAGAGCACTGAGCTGCCAACAACAGATCCCAGATCAGTTCCATAAAATGGCCTCATGTGGAAACACCGCTGCTCAGTTACAAAAGGTACTGCTGAAATTGAGAGCAACACCATGCCGACCACCATCAATGCAGTACTGTCCTCCCAAAGCTGCCCCTGTGACACCAGGAACACCATGGGAGAGTCCATGCCTACCTAAAACTACATTTAAAAAACCTAAAAGCCAAATAGTTAACTGAGAAGTTGCTATATTGTAGTGACAACGTATGAATTAACTGATTTAATTAATTGAAAATGTACAGCAAACAGTAATGCTTTAAGCCCTGATTTAAATGAGCTAACAGTTTTAGCAGACCTCAGGTCTATAGGAACCTTGTTCCACAAACTGGGAGCATAGACACCGAATGCTGCTTTACCTTGCTTCGTCTTGATTCTGGAAACACTGAGTAAACGTTTCCCAGATACCCTCAGGGGTCTGGATGCCTCATAATGTTCAAGTAAATCAGAAATGTATTTGGACCTGAGACCATTTACTTTGTACACAAGTAATAATAGTTTAAAATCAATCCTATAATGCACAGGAAGCCAGTGCAGTGATTTAAGGACCGATGTAATATGCCCTTCTTTCTTGGAGTTAGTGAGGACTCTGGTGACAGCATTCTAGATGAGATGCAGCTGTCTGATTGATTATTTGCCAAGACCTGTGAATACAGAATAGTTTAACCTGCTAAAAATAAATGCATGAACAAGCATTTCTGTTTCTTGTCTAGACAGAACTCCTGTAATTCAGCCAACCCTTCTGCTTTGCAACTTTGCAAATCGTGGTTTCAATATATTACTGGGTCAGCATAAGAAATTAAACGTGAATTTTTCGAAAGACAAAGACGACATCTGAAGGCCAGCAGACAGCACACAAAAAGTTTAGTGACTCATAAATGCATAAAATATACGTACAGTGCTGGTTTGGAGGACACCAAGCGTGTTTACACACATGTCTCGCAGTGATCTTTGTATGTCATGTTTCTTGATTTGCTCATCAAGGGGGCCAAAAATTTTTGCACGGCCTTCCAGATAGTGGAAGGCCTGTGCCCCCTAATCACCCCCCCCAAACAGTTGATTGTGTTTGTTTATTTATGTTACAAATAGTAAATGTCATAACCATGTAATGTTTACTGTGGAATGCATGTGTTTCATTAGCATGTAGCCATGAATGTATACTGTGTATTCACAGTGTAAACTGTTGGCTTCCATATCTGTGCTTTTGTACATTACAAAATCTCACTACAACACTTTAATATAATTTTCACTTGCTATACATAGACAATGGGAATATGCATACACTATATGGAAAAAAGTATTGGGATCCTCCTCTTAATGAATTTATGTGTTTCATTCAGACCCATTACCACAAGTGTATAAATTCAAGCACCCAGCCTTGCAGTCAGGTTTACAAACACTTGTGAAAGAATGGGTCATTCTGTAGAGCTCAGTGAATTGTAGCACGGTACTTCATGGGATGCCACTTTTGCATAATCAGTTTGTGAAATTTCTTCCCTGCTAGATACTCCATGGATCGGATGAAGTGCCACTGGACTCTGGAGCAGTGGAAACGTGCTCTGTGGAGGGACAAATGCTTCTGTGTCTGGCAGTCTATAATTACAGGTTTGTAATTATATCTTTGTGGAGATTCTTCATTCATTTATACGGGGAAACACTAATCCCAACATGACGACATAACCTTAACCATGAGTAACCAAAGTACAAGACTTTTGGCGTATTTAGTTTTTTGACTGCATTCACAGATCTCTGTGGGGACCTGAAAAATGGTCCCCCCACAATGTCAAATTATCAGGTGTTTTTTACATTTTGGGGGCCATTTGGTTACAACAATATAAAATAAACATAACCCATGCACACACACACACATATTGTACAATGACCAAATCATACAAAGGGAAAGTAGTTTTAAGAAACTTAACTTTGTTTGCAAGATAAGCAGGTCAAAGTCTTACAACTTTACATAACGTTCTCTTTTTACCATTAACTACAGCCAGAGCACACTCAAAATAACAAATCGAACTATAGAAATTTAAAATTTGTCTACCTTGTTAACTCACAAATGTAATGGAAATACAGTACTGTCAGTTATGGTAAATTCTTCCAAACAGCTGTCTTCCTTTGCCATGCTACATAAAAACATACATGGAGTCACCTTAAAAACAGGTGTATTATTCACCTATTTAACAGAACAGAACTGTATTTTTAACGCCATTTTGGGTTGTAAGCATCAAGGACAAAGCACAGTGAAAAGCTTTACATTCATGTTTATGACTGACATCTTGGCTCTGCAGTTTCATGATAAATTCTTTAGTTGGGGTGCCTGTAACCTTCAGGATTTCTGTCAGCTGATCCAAGTCTGCTCTCCACAGTTCAAGGATCACTGTCACTATTCTTTCTTCTTCCTGGTTATGCTTATACATCCAATCCTGTGTCCATAAATGGTTAAAAACGGGTAAAACGCAGCAACGATTGGCTGTTTATACTTTGATTGGTAGCAGAAATAAAAAGCTTACCTTAATTGTTACCTAACAACTGCGTGGGCTATCGGTCTGCCGCGCGCATCCACGACCCTATCGTGACTTAAATAGCTAGCTAGATGTAACATTAGTTAAAAAAAAAAACTTCATTTTGTCGGTTTTGTGAAATGGGGGGAGTGACGGGCGAGAAGGACAACAAAACAATATAGGTCGAGCCACCAGCATCAAAGAAAAGGTGATTTATAATGTACAACGCAGAAGGGGCGAAAAGAGAAATGTTTTCTGAATGGGTTCTTGCATAGAAAGTGAAAGGGCCGAGTACAGTTCTTTCTGCTACCTTACTTTTCCGTTGTAATAGTTAATAAAAAAAATATACAGAATGAAAGAAGAAGCATCAATAATAGTTCAACGGTACTTCCCTATTAGCTGGACTAACCTCTTGCTTCTTTCTGATTCTGCAAAAATGATTCACAGTAGTGGTGGGCGGATCGATCCAAGTATCGATAATAATGTTGGTATTGATATTGATCGATACCAGTTTAATGAGATCGATGCTTCAGTTTCAATCTCTCACCCGAATTAGAGTTGTGACGTTCGCGAACGAACCGATTCTTTTGAACGGCTCATAAACATGAACGATGGGAGCCGAGTCGCTGCTGGAGGGGAGCCGTTCTTTCTGTCGTTCTTTTTTTCCTATGCGTGTTTCACACACAAATTAGCTCCTCCGCGAGACAGAACAGTTATCAGAGGTGTAAAGAGTACCTGAAAACCATACTTGAGTAAGAGTACAGATACCTTACTGTATAAATTACTCCATTACAAGTTACAAGTCACCAATTCCAATAAGACTTGAGTAAAAGTCGTAAAGTATCCAATTTTAAAAGAACTTAAGTATTTTACTCGTACTGAATGTAGGCTCAAAGAACACCAAGAAATGTGGAAAACAAGGAACTATTTATTTATGAGGCTTTATTTCCTAATATAGACATTAAATTGAACACCTCAATGTTTCAAAATGGCAGAAGAAGAAAATAGAACAAAAAGTCAGTCTCAGTCAAACTCAAATGTTCAAAAAAAAGGTAAAACAATAAAAAAAACTAATAAAAAAACAAATTCAGAGCTGACTTTAATGGTGTTTTAAGGGCAATTCTTAAGGGCATTTCAAGCAAAAATGGAGCACTCATAGTAATAAAATAATGACTTGAATTACACCATGATAATTATCAATATCGTTTGATATGATCATGATAAAAATATTTTTGCTATATCGCACAGCCTTAATGGATGCTACCACAGTGGCTTTGCTAACTAGCTAATAACTAGTAACCCATAGGAAGCAAGCTGAACAGTCGTTTGAGCAGACAGTAATATCTGATGACGCACAAAGTCTTTAAGTGTCAAGTCTTGTTAACTACATGGAAGCTATATTATCAGCAAGAAGGTCTTTACCTAGTTACCATAGTTTTGGTAGTGAGTCGGCTAGATAGTCAGCTAACTGATGGAAACGTTTAACCAGCAGCAAAACAACCACAAACAACCATGCGGGTCCCACAGTAAAATCTTTGTGCAGTAATTGACAGTCAATAGTGTGTCTAGCAGAAACATTAACAAACAAAATAATAAATAATAGATAGCACTGTTATTACACTGGGACACTAAAGATTTTTAACTTAATGACATAACAGGTACTACAACGATTCCGTTCTGCGAGTTCGCTTTGGCTTCCGCTTTAAGACGTGTTGGACAAGGGCGTGGCTTTCGCGGTACTAATGGGCCGGGTTGGATGTGGGCGGGGTTGGATGTCCAACCCCGTCCTCCTGCAGGCTGCAGCCAGACATACTTGAAGAAATTAGCCGTGGTAGATAAAGATCCTGACTTGTCGCACGCAATCACAATGTAGCGAGTAACGGTAAGCGTCCGTTCAAATGTAGTGGAGTAAAGAGTACATATATTCAGTCACAAATGTAGTGGAGTAGAGAGTAAAAGTTGCTTATATTTTTGATACTCAGTACAAGTACAAAGTAGCCAAAAAAATACTTAAGTACAGTAACGAAGTCCATTTACTCAAGTACTTTACACCACTGACAGTTATAGGGGGAGGGGCGCACCCAGCGCAGGGGTGCTACTGCCTAACAGCATGATGATAGTTGTGCACGCATCCTTCACTTCCACATTGTGTCGAAGTGTTTGTAGTAAAAGCTGTTTTGCACAGAAATTCATTGCAGCCGGCTTTGTTTTTGATGTTTATTTGTGAGTAGGTATTGTATGAATAACATAAGTCAACGTAGCTTTACACATACACACACTTTGTACTAAAGGTAAATCCAAAATAGTGATGTCACTGTCTAAGCAGAGGGATGTTGTGCAACCATATGGAATATAGTCCACACATGACAAATGAGGTAATAATCAATATTTCAGAATAATTCAAACTCAGATATTGGTGTGTGATATCTGAGTTTTAATTATTTGACTACAAATCTCACCTCATCATTCCTCCCAGTGATTATTTCCAGGATAAACTGAGATGCCCCCAAGCTGGCTTCTTAAAACTGACTAAATATTTAAAAAGAGCCAAAAGAGCCGTTCTTTTGAACGGCTCTTTGAAAGGAACGGATCGCCAAGATCCGGATCCCCTCAAAGAGCCATAAATCCCATCACTAACCCGAATGCGCTAATGCTCTCAAATGTCGTTCCCAGCTGTCACATGACTCAGCGGCGCCAGGCTATCAAAGTTCAAACAGGCGCGTGCACATGTGATCAACTGTTTCTGGTTGTTGTTATTAGTCCTCTGTATTAAGTCCGCGTTTCAGTTTGTTTCCCCAGTCCGGTCATTGAGTGCGTTCGACTTGCTTAAAGCCATTCTGATCCTGACGCAATACATTACGGCCTCATCTAATGTAATGCATCTAATGTAACAATAGATGCACTTCGACCTCTCACCCGGCTGCACAAAATGGAACCGCCAAATGACGACACACCTTTGCCCTTATTGGCTGAAGAGTTTCTGTTACACGCATGACGTTTATATCCCAGGCAGTTCCGATGCGTAATCTGCTATTTCTCCCGAATATCACGTAAAGCAGTGAGAACTGGTTTTCAGTTAATATACCTGGTAAAATAAAGTTTAAATAAATGACATAAATGCTCTAATAGTACACGTAAGTTAGTGGTTTATTTATTGTTAGTTACTGTAATGTTGCGCTGCTTTATTTGGTTAATCGTCCAGTCTATGAAGAAGGCATTCAAGTAAGAATTGTATTGTAGTATGACTCATTTCCTAATTTATATTAAGTAATTAAGAAGTATCGATATCGGTGTCGTATCGGCGATACTTTCCCTGTATTTACTTGGTATCGCATCGATAACAAATCTTCTAGTATCGCACACCACTAATTCACAGCTGTTGTCCTGTCTGCTTCTTTTGTTCTCTTATCTGCAGTGGCACCTGCTGGTCACTTATTGCATTACATTATTATTACCCAAGCCTTGATTTAATTGAAATATGACATGTTTGATGGGTAGCATGGTGACGTTGCACTTCGAGGACTGAGGTAGGGACCTAGACCCAGCTCTCTGTGTGTGGACCCTCATATTCAAGTGTCCCCCACAGTCCAAAGAAGTGCCCTGCAGGTGTCACTACTGAATGCAAACATAAGCAGTGACTGTTACTGTACCAGGAAAATTGGTATAAAGCAGATTAATATATTAAACTTACCACAGATGTTCATCGATGTTTAGATCTGGTGATTGGGGAGGCCATGGAGCGTGTTTGGCTTCATTCTGGTGCCCATCAAACCACTCTTGCATTTCATTGGCTGCACGTATGGGGGAACAGTGTCTGCATGGTAGGGTGCACCCACGGTCGGATTACGAAATCACAGGTCCGTGGGGCTCTAAGGACTACCGCTGCACAGTTACAGAGGATTTCATCCAAAAATGGATGCTGACGGTCTTCATATATGGGGGGTAGGGCTTGAGCCAATTGGACAGGCCATGGTGCCTCAAAAAACCACAGCTGGCCAAAACCAGTGTGGTATCTAATACAGCCCTTTGCTTTATTAAATAATTAGAACTGCCATAGCTATGACAATCGTAAAATTTAAATGCATTATATGAACATGCAGAGCATCTATCAATCTAATTACTCTCATATGACACCAGGGGTCCCGGCGGGATTTTCTCTCAGGCTATGCCCTCCCCCACCGCCTACTGTGACAGAACTGTGTTACACCACATGATGGGGAGAAGGAGTATATGCTTAGTTAAGAGTGTATGCTTTCTGTTCTGCAAAGTTGATGTGACGGTCCCATATTGATCATATTGCTAGTGGTGCACCAGTGTGGAATTTTGACTGATACTGATATGTTTTTGCGCAATCCGACACCAATAACTGAGCAGAGGTTGGGGGTTGCCGACAATGAAACTTATTGAGCTGGCCAGTGCAGATCAGCGGAATGAGTGACATTACATAATTTTTTATTCTGTGGAAAACAAAAGATTGATCTACAGGCCAGATTTAATATGAAGGAAGACAGGTGAAAGATGACTGAACTGGGCCATAAATAAATCCCAGAAGGAGCTCATTTTAATTTTTACATGTCTGAGTTAACATGTGGACTAGGGATGCAACAGTTCTCTGAAAAAAGCCGCACATAACACAGAGTCAGCACGGAGTCAGCACGGAGTCAGCACAGAGTCAGTACAGAGTCAGCACAGAGTCAATACGAAGTCAGCACGGAGTCAGCACATTCTGCAACTTTAATCTCCAACTCCAGGAAAAGGCAGCATGCACTCTCACATTTATGCAAAGGTTTGATACTTGTAAACCCTGTATTTTGATCTTTTTTGATGACATGCTATTGCACATCCATGCATTTGATTTTTACACAGTGTCTTAAGAAACGCTATTTTTCAGGGGGTTTGTTGGAATAAACCCTGAGAGAGGCACCAAGGTTGGACGGGGAAGTTTTATCAAAGAAAACTGTCACCAATTAAAAGGCAACAATACTCAATCCACATGTATCCACTCTGCTGAGGAGACTCATGGACTTTGAGTAGGACTTCATTTAAAATGGTGAACTTAGTAGATGTGCCTGTAATCACAAGGTCGCCGGTTCAAGCCCAGCCTCAGCACGTCTGCGGGTCCTTGAGCAAGACCCTCAACCCCCAGCTCCCTGGGCGCCGCTACGGGTGGCTGCCCTTCGCGGACAACTTGCTCCACAAAGAGCAAGTTGAGGGAGATGTAAAAAGAATTTCCCCACGGGGATTAATAAAGTGTTCATTATTATTATTATTATTATTATTATTATTATTATATATTTATCAAAACACCAGCATGCAGGGGTGCCCAACTCCAGTCCTGGAGGGCCGGAGTCCTGCACATTTTTGGGTTTCCCCTCATTTAACACACCTGATTCAACTCCTTGTGCTAATTACCACACAGCTCTTGAGCTGAATCATTTGTGGTGGAACAGAGAAAGAACTAAGCTACACAGGTTTGTCTGGCTGAGGGGTTAGTTCAGGTCTTGGGATATTTTTTCTTTGAATTCTTATGTTCACAGTCCACATTATGATAAGAGGAAAGGGGGGGCACACATGTTGATTTTGGATATGAGCTACATGTAAGTTGCAATGAAAGTTATTGTGGAACTCATCTCTCGCTCTCTCTCTCTCTCTCTCTCTCTCACACACACACACACGCACGCACGCGCAGACAGAGAGCTACCAAGACTGGACTGAGAGAATTGACTCTAGTGGGCCAGAAATCAGCACTTAACCTTGCGTCTTGTTAAAACCTGCACATTCAGTTCAGATTTAGACAAGATGTTGTTTCCTACATTATTTTAAAATAAAAGGTAAAGTGTAATAAGATGCTGTGGATTCTTTTTCTGTCACAATGTAATTTTTTTTAGTTAAGTTATTGTTGAGATCACTGAGCTTCTGTGGTGTTACAGCAACTATTTTGTTTTTCTATTAATCCCCAACTGTGAGCTGCATCTGGCAATAACTATACTGTTTACTATACTAAACAGAATAAGGCAGAGGAACACCCTGGAAGGGACATTAGTTCATGAGAAGCCATACATTTGAGGGGTGCAGCGGTACACAAAAATCACGGTTGAGTATATAGCTTAGTTTTGAAGTCATGGTTCGGTATGTTTTCAGTACAGTGGGGGTAAAAGAAACAAAACATAAATTGTTTCTTTTTTATTTCCATAAATAATGGTTTACTTAAAGTATGACTTTCTTAAAAAGTCTCTGTCAATACTGCTGCAGCCTACTAATAAAAACTATTTTACTTTTAATTTTACTAAGTTTACATAAAAGTAAATCAAATATTCTATCAAGTAAATAAAAATAAAATAAATATCAATTAAGGGGCACATAGGGTGACCAGATAATCCATGTCAGGGAGGAAACTTTGAGCTACTTCGGGTTTTACAAAATACTTTCAAACTGAAAGGCTCCTGTGCTCTGCAAAATAGTTCTGCTCTTCTTGTGCTTTGACTGGTTTGTTTCCTTGACTGAAAGACTCATCCAGCTGTTTCACATTAGTATTAGTGGCACATGCATGATTATAGGAGACTGACCAATCAGCACACAGCAAGAACTCAGTGCTCAAGTGAAATCCAGGTCCTTTTAATTGAAATGGTAATTTACAATTCCTGTCCTAGCTCAGAGTGTCCTCCCTGACATGGATTTTCTGGTCACCCTAGGGGCACATTTAGAAAAATAACAGTACCTGATCTGTACTGAATTCACATAAAGCAGCGTTCAGCTTCATATTCGAACTGTGCAACACAAACATTGTCTCAAAAAATGCAAAGCATGACAAAATAAATTTCCATTATGGTTCAGCATTTAAAAAATACTTGTACTGTACTTAACTTTCAGAATTCAGTTTCACAGGCGAACGTACACGCGCATGCGTAGTGGCGCGACTTCCTCCGCCCCTTTCCGAATGCTGCTCGGATGAAACACACAAACACACAAAGGTTCCGCATTTGTTGCATTCGTTCAGTACATACGCGAACCGAAGCGGAAGACCCGCACCGACATTTTTCGGTACGAATACGTGTACCGTTACACCTCTAATACACACATACGCACGCAGTTTAGAGACACTAATTATAGTAACTGCACACTAACTGGGGGCGGAACAAAGAGAGCCGGGAGGGGGGGCAGATACCGGTACGATTCAAACCACCACCCCTGGAGGTTTAAGACTTTAGGGTGACCAGAAAATCCATGTCAGGGAGGACACTCTGCGCTAGGACAGGAATTGTAAATTACCATTTCAATTAAAAGGACCTGGATTTCACTTGAGCACTGAGTTCTTGCTGTGTGCTGATTGGTCAGTCTCCTATAATCATGCATGTGCCACTAATACTAATGTGAAACAGCTGGATGAGTCTTTCAGTCAAGGAAACAAACCAGTCAAAGCACAAGAAGAGCAGAACTATTTAGCAGAGCACAGGAGCCTTTCAGTTTGAAAGTAGTTTGTAAAACCCGAAGTAGCTCAAAGTGTCCTCCCTGACATGGATTATCTGGTCACCCTAGTTTAAGATATCAGGGTTACCCTCTGAACCACACAATAATAATATGTTATTTCCTTACATTTATGGGGGTAACACAGCCTGTATCTCATGCACCGTGATCCTACACCTTCATGATTACTGCAGCAGCAGGAAACCAGTGACAGAAAACTGTTAACTTTGCACAATGTTTATGTTGACACAGCACCTGAGAGTCTGTGTATTTTGTATAAGACACAATGCTTTTCCCATCATTCCCCACCATCAGCTATCTTTGGCCTAAAGAATTAAGGTCAAGCAAAGGGTAATGAATGTTAAGTGGGATTTAAAATGCCTTATGAAGATGGTGCGCCCAGGTCAGCAGACAGCATTCTGCATTCCACAGTTAGGAGCTGCCTTTTTATGAATTAACTGTTAACTGGGCCTGTCCATGTGTGTTTATTTCTAACGTTCTTGTGAATTTTGCACACCATTTCCATTGTAAAGGCACATGTGATGTTTGCTTTGATTTTTGATTTTGAAGGCTTGAGGGGATCGAGTTAGTTATCTAATTTATTACTGTAAATCTGTCTTTACTGGGGTAGTCCTGAGCACAGTACAAGGTCTCAGGCACAAGGTCACACCCTGAACTGCACACATACGAGTGCTTGACCAGTTTTTCTGCGTGCCAGTTGTTCCCTTTTCAGCAGGTGAGCCTCAGATTGGTCAGTTCTCGCCGGACTTGTGCTGACTGCCGACTATGCGCTACCAAGCAGGACCAAGTGCAATAGACAGGCCCCAAGACACAGGGCATTGGTCAAAATCAGAGAAGTGAAAAATCAGAAACTGATTCAAAAGCCACTGACCAAAAAACGTCAACTTCAAAGTTTGTGTGAAATAAAACAAACCTCAAGACTGAGGAAGGAGATGTTGACCTGAATCAGCTTAAATACACTGACTGCAGATGTGGGTGATTAGACATTAGGATCATCTGGAGGTGGGCATGGCAATGGGGGAGCGATCATGCTGGCAGCCGGTGATTAATGAACTGGATTCTGGACCGGATGTGACAAATAATACCACTGAAACCTATATCTATTTTATCTCTAATACCTTGATGTTGCAACAAAGTTCTTAACTAAATAAGTATATAAATATGGGCTGTAAATACAGGAACCCTTTGAAGCACTATGTCAAGAACACCATCCTTCTTATTTACACAAGTTATTCACAGTCATCTTTACCAAGACCTGGATTATATATGATCGATTATAAATACACTGTTAGATATTAACTCAGCAAATTCAAGTCCAATAACTTGGCCAGGAGTACAAAAAAATCTTTCTTGGCCCTGAGTGATTTAAAGCATTAAATCCCGATCAGGCAGTTCCCTACCCAAATCTTCACTATGGAGACGAATAAATGTTTGTGTCACAGAGACAGAGTCTGCGTTTTGGGTTCACTCCCATTGTATGTCCATTGGCGTCTGTTGTAATAAACCTTCAAATTTGCCTACAGAGAGTCTTACTTCTTTCATTTGATCTAGTGTAGGTTTATCAATGACCACTCTCAGTTCAAAATATGTGGAATTTCCCATAAAATGTATGTTCTTTGCTCATTGCTCTTGGAGAGCTGATGGAAAATGGGATTAATAGACAAGGCAATAAACTCAATCTGCCACAAGAGTGGAGATGCGTCAGATGGGCCAATCAAAATTAAATACATATTACCAAACTACCAATCATAGTCTGGATAACGAACTATTTCCTTCAGCTTAATTTCACCATGGCTGAACTTCTTGTCTTCCCTGCCAGCCAATCATGACATCACTGTTCATCATGGATCATCCACACTGTCTCCTTCAAGGTCTGCCGGTAACATACGGATATTGATAGATGACCAACATGTGCTTTGCTGAGCGCTTAACAGTTCTCCCCTGATCTTGCAGCTTTACCCTGTATAACATCAAGAAGATCAGGCCTTTTCTATCTGAGTATACAACTCAGCTTCTAGTCCAGGCACTTGTTGCCTCACAACTAGACTACTGTAACTCTCTACTAGCAGGTCTACCAGCTTCTGCTGTCAGATGTTTGCAGATGATTCAAGATACAGCAGCGCATGTGATATTCATTCAGCCTAAGCTTTCTCATAGCACACTCCTCCTTGTCTCTCGTCAGCAGCTCCTTATTGGCGCTTGCATCAAGTTCAAGTCCTTGGTGCTGGCTTAGAGGTTCATCACCGCACGGGCACCCATCTCCATCAAAAGTCTCCTCAAGGCCTAAGGCCCTTCTCACCCCCTTTGGTCAGCAAACCAACGCCGCTTGGGCCTCATGAGTCACTCTAGATGGTTCTCTTGTGTGGTTTCCTGATGGTGGAATTATCAGACTCCCTCTTCATCTTCAAGAAACACCTCAAGACCCATCTGTTCCATACATTTCTTATCTAGCCTGGTGCCTCTTTATGTTCCCTGAATGGTGCACTTATGTTGTGCTTCTGGTTTTAAATAGTCTTATTAGGTTCTTGCAGTCTTAGTACTGCTTGCACTTGTACCTGGACATTCACTGGAAGCTCAGCTGTACTAGATAAGTCCAGTGCTGGGTCCAAAACAAAATCACTAAGGGTGCATATGAAGTTAGTGAGGTGACATGATCATCACAGCCATGTCACAGGGCTGATGGCTTCCACCTGAGGGGGCACATTAAAGGTGGATGAGTGATGGAAAAAAAGTGAAATGTTATGATATTTGCTCCATTCAGAAATTTGCGGCATAGATAGACAGTGTGAGATGTTAAATATCGCATCTCATATGTGTCAACAAATATTTGGCTTATATAACCTGGCATGCTGTAATGCATTATTTTTGTCTTAGAGTCTAGAACAAAATATTTTACTGGGGGTGACAGAGGATTTAATCAGAATTTAAACCTCCTGCCGTCATTTTAAGTGTAATTCAGCTCTGATCCAGGAGACATAAATGAAAAGTTCTCCTACATCTCTGCTTTCAATGTGTTTCATTGCCTATAAAAATATATAATTTGTTCAAATGTAAAAATCATACAGCACAATTTTCTGTTTTGTGTGTGTGTCACGTTTATAGGTAGAGGTTATTTTTATAACGTCTGTCATGGTTTATCTGAATATTTAATCTCAAATGACAATGTAATCGACACGTGGCACAGTATTTTATGTGATCTACATGCATGTAAATTTGCGAAAGATAGGTGACGTGACACAGGGCTGAACCTCTCTGATAATGTGCTTAATGCCTTTGTTTGTACTGGCAGAAGCTAAACAAAGCGTGAAAAAGCATGACCCCCCCCCCCCCTTTCTTTGAGGAACTTACTGTAAGTACAGCAAATATCCTTTTTCCTGATAAGGTTTAAATAGCTTGTTTTTATTTGCAAGGCTTGTCATTTATACAAATGTGAACACAGACTCCCCCAACAACAGCTGTTTAACTATTATTCGTATAATATTTGATATTACTTTAGGTTAGAGTTTTAAAGCTGGTGCTACCATTTATAGGGGCTTAGGAGTTAGCATTGGTGCCTCACGTTTGCAGCATTATGGGCTTGAATCCAACACCCATTTGGCAGGTATGAAGTTTGCATGTTCTCTCCACAGTCCAAAAACCGGCAGCTAGATTAACTGACATCTAAAATTGCCAGTTATGTGTGAGCATGTGCATGTACACTCACCTAAAGGATTATTAGGAACACCATACTAATACGGTGTTTGACCCCCTTTCGTCTTCAGAACTGCCTTAATTCTACGTGGCATTGATTCAACAAGGTGCTGAAAGCATTCTTTAGAAATGTTGGCCCATATTGATAGGATAGCATCTTGCAGTTGATGGAGATTTGTGGGATGCACATCCAGGGCACGAAGCTCCCGTTCCACCACATCCCAAAGATGCTCTATTGGGTTGAGATCTGGTGACTGTGGGGGCCATTTTAGTACAGTGAACTCATTGTCATGTTCAAGAAACCAATTTGAAATGATTCGAGCTTTGTGACATGGTGCATTATCCTGCTGGAAGTAGCCATCAGAGGATGGGTACATGGTGGTCATAAAGGGATGGACATGGTCAGAAACAATGCTCAGGTAGGCCGTGGCATTTAAACGATGCCCAATTGGCACTAAGGGGCCTAAAGTGTGCCAAGAAAACATCCCCCACACCATTACACCACCACCAGCAGCCTGCACAGTGGTAACAAGGCATGATGGATCCATGTTCTCATTCTGTTTACGCCAAATTCTGACTCTACCATTTGAATGTCTCAACAGAAATCGAGACTCATCAGACCAGGCAACATTTTTCCAGTCTTCAATTGTCCAATTTTGGTGAGCTCGTGCAAATTGTAGCCTCTTTTTCCTATTTGTAGTGGAGATGAGTGGTACCCGGTGGGGTCTTCTGCTGTTGTAGCCCATCCGCCTCAAGGTTGTGCGTGTTTTGGCTTCACAAATGCTTTGCTGCATACCTCGGTTGTAACGAGTGGTTATTTCAGTCAAAGTTGCTCTTCTATCAGCTTGAATCAGTCGGCCCATTCTCCTCTGACCTCTAGCATCAACAAGGCATTTTCGCCCACAGGACTGCCGCATACTGGATGTTTTTCCCTTTGCACACCATTCTTTGTAAACCCTAGAAATGGTTGTGCGTGAAAATCCCAGTAACTGAGCAGATTGTGAAATACTCAGACCGGCCCGTCTGGCACCAACAACCATGCCACGCTCAAAATTGCTTAAATCAACTTTCTTTCCCGTTCTGACATTCAGTTTGGAGTTCAGGAGATTGTCTTGACCAGGACCACACCCCTAAATGCATTGAAGCAACTGCCATGTGATTGGTTGATTAGATAATTGCATTAATGAGAAATTGAACAGGTGTTCCTAATAATCCTTTAGGTGAGTGTATATGTCCTGCAATGGCTTGGTGTCCCATCCAGGGTGTACCCCTGCCTTGGGCCCTGTTCTGCCTGGGAATAGTTCCGGACCCCTCTGTGACCCTGTCAGGATGAGCAGATAGAAGATGACCAAAACCATTTTAAAGCATCAGTTTTTCTATATTAGCCTGCCACAGAAGAACTTAAGAAATAAAAGATTAGAAGTGACTTCTTATATACAGTCTGGGCTACTACCTTACAAGGCTTCCTGTTGCCTCTTATAAATGGTAGTAGCTTGTTATTATTATTGTTATTATTATTATTAGTAATAGTAGTAGTAGTAGTTTTAATAATAATAATAATAATAATAATAATAATAATAAAAACTGCTATTATTTGTTTTGGACATTTTGAGCATTTGGTGCATTTTGAGCTTTGTGCTCCTCCATCTGTATTGCTTTTGACCTTCTATATAAATGCAATCAAAAGAACATAAATAGTTCTTAAAGATACAACTTTAACTGGATTTTATTTTAAAACATTTTATTGATTACTCATGTACGATTCTTCTGAACTGAACATGTTCAAAGTAGGAGGTGTCCTGACTTATGAAACTACTCTCTTCACAAAGTCATCAATTCAACGGTGCCGTTGCAGACGGCTCCTCTGCTTCTGTTGCATGACTAATTACAAAGGGAGATAGATTACGGTCTTAAACACCCATTAATTATCATTACACAAATAAAAAGTGACATGTGACATGTGTGCTGGAGGGTTTTTTTTTGTATTTATTTATCTATTATTTTGAGCGTCTGAAATAAAAAATTGGATAGACATGCATGAACTGTATTTCCTGGAATGTTGACTTTTCTTGATTTCCGCAGATTCCTTTATCAATACGCCTGCTTATGCACTGTAACTGTACATTGTGTATACAGTGGCCATTTTCATTAGGTATTCCTGTGTTGCACCACATACTGTAGGACCCACATTTTTCTCCAGAACCACTTCGAGGCTATATGAGTTGTGCCTATTGCCTTTCTGTACACCCGAGATGCACTCAGTTGTTATTTTTGCACCTTTGACCGTTCAGTTAGCAGTACTGAGCCTGGGCATTCTTGACTGAATTCTTTCATTAACAGGGTGTTTTTGGCCACAGAAATGCCATTGACTGATTCATCACACATAGACATTGACACTAACTTTTGTAGTGTACGTACATGTAATTATGGGCTAAGAACTGAAGATGCAAGATACCTACAGTATTATGATTGTTAGAATTTTTCACTATTAATATTATTATACTCTCTGTCATGGAGAGTATGGGAGTACGAGATTATGGTAGCCCATAGAACACCTTGGTCAATTTTGATGAGATTTGGCAAATTTATCCAGGTATCTACCTATACATTGCATATACTGTGTTTCTTATTCTTATATCTTGTACTGACACTTTCTTGCATCTTTGTGGTCTTGCTAGCTAATTTCGTTGTCCAGGCAACTGTACAATGACAATAAAAAGTCTTGAAGTCTTGAAGTCTTGAAGTATCAAATTTGAGGTTAATCCACCCACCTCTGCAGCACCACCAACAGACCAAATTTCAAGGTACATTTTTGCTTTTAGCATTTGAACTGTTTGTCCTATGGTTTTCCCCTAAATCCCAGGTCATCAGGGTTCGAATGCACAGCTGTTTTTATGCTTCACTAATCACACTGATTACAGTTGATCACAGGTAGAAGCCAGTAACCATGGTCTGCAGTGGACATGGTGGTTACTTACACCTGATTGAGTTGATATTGTTTAGGAGGGGAGTGATCCTTTATTAATCTCAGTATTTATTTTTCATTTTTTACAATTCTTCAGAACTGTAGCTGTAATATCTTTCACTTGGATGTTACAGGTTGCATTGAGTAAGTAAAGCTGGAAAAAATATTGGTTTGTGTGTTCTCACTTAAGGCTGTAAAGGGAAAAAATGGGAATATTTCGAAGGGGGTGATTCTTTCATTATCAGAATGAAGCACGTAGTGTAACTGAAAGAACATTTGGATTGCTGGATGTGTTTCAGATATTTAGATAAGTCAGGTGGAAAATTACAGTACAGCCTTCAGAAGGTTGTGTCATTCTTTGTGGCATGATGTATGTTGCATAACATTGCCGTGCTTGATGGATGTCTGTTGGACATAAACGAGGACACATGAGAGGACTTTAGAAGGTGTGATGCTAAACTGCATGTGTCGATGCCAACAAACGAGTTTATGCTGGCAGCAGCGCGGGCAAGGAGGGTCAGCTGGCAGAGGAGCTGAATCCTCTGTAGCTTGGTAAGGAATCTAAATTGTGAGATGTAGTAAAATAACAGCCTTATTGCCCTTTATTTAAACATTTGAAAACACCTTAAATGAAAAAGCATAATTAAGTCCCTGTTCCCAGCTGCTGCTCTCATTCACCCCCTAACAATGTGGAGGTTCTAAGGTATGGGTGTGTCTGCACTCAGTTTGTACCTTATTCCTATATTCATGTAGGTTTCCTCTGGATGTTCTGTTTTTCCATCATGGTCCACATTCAGCACATTCAGGTAATGTCAATTGAAAATGGTACATCACCCATAGGTATAAGAGCGTGTGTCTGTTCACCCTGTGATGGACTGGTGTCTTGTTCAGGGGCTGTTCTGATTAGTTGCCCACTTGGTGGCCCAGTGGTACATGGCCCATTCATATAACTATGGGTCCAATCAGCGTTAACTGCTGGATCCCTATTGTGTTTGTCTTCATTATTATCCATTTTATTACTTTTCTAAAATCAGCTTTTCTACATTTCTATTAACCACATTTTAGGGAATTTGAACGACTGCTTATTTTTACTGCGAAGGTCCATTTGCACATGCTTTACGATGTCTGACAGGCACAGTCACACTTCTGCTATAACTGGAACGAGTCATTTTTTGTCAGGAATCTGAAATGATGACAGTGGTCATTCTGTTGGTCTAGTGGTATTTCTGCCAAACCATAACAATTTCATGTTTAAGCAGCTAATATGTTTGTTTCCAGAGAACCGTGTCTTTGTGTTCCTCACCATGCTATTGCAAAGGATATAGATCGGCAGCCTGTTTGGTTTGGCTCGTCTCTTTTACTTGTTCAGTGTTCCTTGTGTTCTTGTTCCTCATAACAGAGAGGCCCTATCTCAATAGCCCTTCACTTGTGTAATACTGATCCTTAAGATGATTCAGTACAGTCTTAGCAGCACCTCCCATTAAACACCTGTATTATGTAACTAAAATAACATTTGAAATAAAATCTATTGAGGCACGCTGACCTATGGCCAGGTCATCCAGATATACCTAGCAGTGGCTAATGCTGTGAATTGGAGATCAATATTATGTTTATTAAGGTTTATGAAACTGAAATATGATAATTTTATTGGTATGAGTATTCAAATTCTGCTTTAAAACATTTTTAACAGTAGAACATAGATTTATAAATTATAATCTAATATAAATTCTAAATCTAGTATAAATTCTAATCAATGACATGAATTAATGGTTAGATGAATAGCTCTTTTTTTGGAAACTTATTGATTGTATAGTGTGTGCTGTCATATTGATATTGTAATGAATTCCAGTGCCCATGACAAACACTTAATAGGTCATGTGATGCAGTTACTGTTTCATGGTCAAGATCTATTTTACTGTGAATAGCCAAGCAAGTAAATGATTGACTAATTTCCAAAAGGCATAAAGTTAAAGATGACACATTTCCTGAGATATTTTAGCAAGACTACTTTTTATTTCCACCTTTTACAGTTTCAAATAACAAAAAAATATAATGAACTGAAGAAAAGGTTTGGGCGCCTGCATGGTCAGCACTTATTAACACTCTCTTTGGCAAGTATGACAGCTTGTAAACACTTTTTGAAGCCAGCTAAGGGTCTTTCAATTATTTTGGGGGGATTTTCACCCATTCTCCCTTGAGAGAAGCTTTTAGTTCTGTGAGATTCTTGGGCCATATTGCCACTGCTCTTTTGAGATCATGTATAGGTTAGGGGACTGTGAGGGCCATGCTGAAACCTTCAGCTTAAGGATGGTGTGATGTTTGCTTCAAGAAGTTGCTGGTTTTTAATTAAATCCATTCCTCCCTCTACCAGTAAAATGTTCCCTGTGCCACTGGTTGCAACACAAACCCAACAATGACCAAGCCACCCCTATGTTTAACAGTAGGAGAGCTGTTCTTTTCATGAATTCTCCACCTTTTTTCTCCAAGTATACCTTTGCTCATTGTGGCCAAGAAGTTTTATTTTAACTTCATCGGTTTGCATGACTGGTTTCTAAAGCGCATCAGCTTGTTTGGATGTTCATTTGCAAACTTCTGAGTGGGTTTTATGATGAGGATGCAGGAGAAGGTTCTTCTCCGATGACTCTTCCATAAAGGTCATATTTGTGCATGTGTCACTGCAGAGTAGGACAGGGCACCACCATTCCAAAGTCTGCTAAATATTCCTGATCTTTTGAGGTCAAACAAGGGCGTTGATTTGCCTTTATAGCAATCTGCTCTTTCACCTTGATCTCCACCATTCCTGTTAACTGCCATTTCTTAATTACATTATGAACGTGGGAAATAGCTAACCTGAAATGCTTTGATATAATCTGATAGGCTTCCCTTGCTTTGTGAGCATCAATTATTTTAATTTTCAGAGTCCTAGGCAGCTACTTAGAGGAGCCCTTGACTGCTTCAAACTTGACTATTTTCAAATTTGCATCAGCTAACGATGATTGTGAACAAACCATAGCCATAACAAGCTAATTAAGAACTGAAAACTTGGTCAAAGTTATCTGAGAGTTCAAATCTCTTGGGGTGCCCAAACTTTTGCATGATGCTCCTTTAATTTTTTTTTTTTTTGCACTGTAAAATTACACAAAACAAAAATAATACACTGATCTTGATTCAAATTTTGTAAAGAATATTTCATCTTTATGCATTTTGCAGATCAATTAATCTTCTACTCACTTAATTATTCACCGTAACAGAAATTCCACACATTAACAGAAACAGAAAGTTTTTAATTAAGAAGTTTAGTTTTGGTATACTTTCCTCTGACTAATGTTACTTGCTGTTGGTAAATTTACTGACAGCTAAACATATATGTAAGACACAGACCATTATTCTGTAAATATTAGTAATTGCCTGTAAACTGGCATTAGCTTGCGTGATTGATTGTCATCACCTACAAGACATTTGTCCTGACAAAAATGTCGGGGAAAATGGTGCATGCCCACTTGTCCTTCATTGAATGATTAAATAGGTCTCGAGTTGAAGACAGGCAAGTGTTTTACGATTAAATAAGTACATGAAAAGTTTACAGCATTGTGTTTTATTGCGTATATTAAACTAAAAAATGCATGAAATTGGTAGTTAAAGTGAGGCCCATACCACCTTAAACATTAGTGCACCCTTTGACCTGCTCCTCTGTCTTTAGATGTATGAGTTTGTTTGATCTGTGTGCTGTAATTTTTCACAGTTCGGTAAATAACACGGGACAAAGGAATTCTCTCTGAACGCCTTACCTACTTTCAGCCTGGCCAACCACACCAAAACAAAAAAACAGGGCCATGCAAACACACACGATTGTGAGATCACGATTCACGTCTGAGAAATGATGTAAGAGATGAAGTTGCCGAATATGGGGGGGAAAATGGGAGCGTCCTTTTGGTAGGGGCCGTGATAAAGGGCTCTTGCCGCTGGACTATAATAGGAGAAGGTCCGTCTTTGAGGCTTCAGAGCTGATTTTATTCATTTTCATCACAATGATGAACAGAAACTCTGTGCTTCTACTGCTCACCATCCTGGCAGGTAAGCTGAACGAATCCGAATGATATAACAACTGAAATATAGGAATGCATGCAGTCTGGCGATGGCATTTTCACATAACAATCAATCTCCTATTCAGGCTCAACCAGGGTTAAAGGCGATGACATCGCCGCCGATGACACAAGATCGTGTGAGTGATTTAAAAGCAAATGGAACAATGGCAGTAGCCAGTTTCTATATGTGTTGTATCCACCCGAAGGCAAAGTTTCTCGTGTGAATTTTCAGGCTAGCTGTAAATGCCGTGGTCACAAACCCAGCTAATTTTAAATCAGATTGCAATTGTTGCTGGAATAGACCTCAGACTTACGTTAATTATGTAGTATATCTAAGCAATGTAAAGATAGTTTCTAAGACAGTGTGTAAATATTATGTGTTTAAGGTCTTAAAATACGAATTATAATTTCTATTTAGTTTCATTTAATATTGTACACTTCAAAATGTATATTTTCATTTAATATTCTTGCATCGATTCATAATTATTGTTTACAAATGCAATAGTTAAAAATTACATAGAGTATATATTTTTACGGCATTAATTTTAACTGGTTATGTAATTGTGTAAAAACTATGCCATTAATATTTTTTCTGTGCCTGGGTGAATTATGCAAACAGATAAACTGAATTTTCTGTTCAGTAGCCCATATAGTTACTGTGTTATTTCTGTCATCTAGCTGGACCGACAAATGTGGTAATATCTGGACCAGGCGTAGTTACGGTTGGAATTCCATACGGATTCTCATGTACAGCCGACTGTTACCCTTCATGTAGCTATACCTGGAAGTCGGATGGGAAAACAGTTCAAGGAGCAGAGCTAGACATCCTTCTCAAACAGCTGGTCGGCTCTGAAGTCCTCACGTGTGAGGCAAAGAATACAGTCTCTGGGCAGTCTGCTACAGTCACGAGGAGTCTTTTAGTGACACGTAGGTAGCTAATAATGTGATAAAGGCATTTTTACAGCTTAGTTATCACTACATACTGAAATATGCAAACTGTGATTATATCTCTTGAGGTCAAAGGAGTGAAATTAACAAGATTGATTAAAGAATAATTCCACATAAACAAACCGGATGTGCAACACGATAACCATTTCTTTTTCTTTTCCTAGAGGGACCGTCAGATGTGGAAATCGCTGGGGTGGATCTGATGGTAGCCGGGACATCATCTAAGTTTTCATGCTCGGCTTCCTGTCACCCAGACTGCCAGTACTACTGGAACGTTGACGGCAGTGAGCAAAGCGAGCAGAGCAGCGAGATAGAGATCACTGCACAGCAGTGGATGCTTACAGTGCAACTCATTTGCAAAGCGTGGAACGACATCTCTATGCTCTTCGCCGAAACGGTGAAGACCATCCAAGTGGCGGGTAGGTGACTGACTGCAGCACAATGATTCCAGTTGATAATCCCAGGTTTTTTCTTTCACATACTGCCTGTGTTGCACAGCTTTCACGCTGCAGTTCAAATACATGCATTTAGGTCAGTGTTTCCCAATCCGGTCCTCAGGGCCCCATAGCCGGTCCACATTTTCACTCCCTCCCAGCTCCTAATTGGGGTCAGCAAAAACATGGACTGTCTGTGGGTCCCTGAGGAAAGGATTGAGAAACAATGATTTTGGTGAATTGGTGGCTCTGAACTGCCAGTAGTCGAGTGTGCATGCCCTGAGCAGGACTAACATGCAGGTCCTACAACTGACATGTGCCCCGTGCTGCCTGGTTCTGATGGATCCTGATAAGGTGGAATCATCTGAAGGGTGTCAGCTAAAACGCCGGTACCAACGGGGTGAAGCTTCCCTAGGTCTTATGTTCTTAAGGTCTCCACATGGGTGTCAATGGCCACTAACCCCCCCGCCTCTAATGACCTTGTACTGGATAAGAGGTTGAAAGACAAGGCGGAAGGATAGATGGATTAAACAATAGTAATTAGACGGTAATGATAGAGTTTCTCTTGCAGATGGACCAACAAACACAGAAATAGTGGGACCCAGTGCAGTGAAACCTGGAACCACCTACACTTTCCTGTGTTTGGCCTATTGCATTCCATCCTGCAGCTTCACCTGGAGCATCTATGGGAAAACATACAATGGGGATAAGCTTGTCTTAACTGTCGAGGCAACAGAGAACTCTGAAACTCTGACATGCATTGCCGAGAACACTCTGTCCAGAGTCTCGGTCACAGTCAAAAAGACCATCCCCCTGACAGGTTGGTAAATTGTGGAATATGACTAAACGCCATTGACTCATTTTGTTAACTCCTCCTCTGAGTTCAAAATCCACACTCGGGTAAGAGCACTGTTACATTAAAATAATAGAATAAGAGATATGATGTATTATGCTGTGTAATGAGGCCAGAGATTATCTGACGTTTCAAGCTTTTCTTGTCACATGTATTCAGGGAACACAGTGAAATGGGGGGGGGGACAAACAGCATTCCGATATTGGACAAGACAGTGTAACACTAGACAAGACTATGCAATATAAGAATAAAAAAGTTAATATATAGGTACCTACAGCAGTATGGGGATGAAAATGTGCACAATGCGACAGTATAGATTATTTACTGTAAGTTTGTTTTTGTTTGTTTTACTCTAGAAACAATACGTTAGCTACATTCAAAAGCAACTTGCATTTTTTTTCCGAGTAGTTCCTCTTTATCTATAGTTTACGGAAAAAAAGTTTCTCATTCTTGCGATATTAAATTTATGTATTTCATTAACTAACCAATCTCAGGATGTTCACTGTTGCGTTAAACGTAAAATTTATTCCGACCAGCACTTTTCAAAATGCAGTCATCTGACTATGTCCCTGAAATGATAAGGCTATAAATTGAAATGTCTCTCAATTGTCCACCAGATCCGATCTCAGTACAGCCAGCTTCTGTCCTGCCGCCCACCGACGACAGACCCTTCTCTTTGAATTGTATCGGTGCTGGTCCTGCTGCCTCTGTCCAGTGGCTCAGGAACAACCACCCTGTGATGCTCAGCGACAGGGTCACTCTGTCTACGAGCAACACCACACTGTCCTTCTCTCCAGTGCTGCGATCTGACGGGGGATTCTACCAGTGCAGTGTCATCGAGGGAGCCGTGGTGACACCGAGCCTGGAATATCACATGGTTGTCAACTGTGAGTTTTACCGATGCGGCCACAATTCTCATTTTGGTGGTCACCATAGCAACCCCATACGACAGCTAGCTGCCAACAGGTCTGTGTGGTTCCATGTTGACGTTTGGTTCTTCTTTAGATGGGCCCTTGAATGCGACCATCGTAGAGATCGGTGGAGGTCCAGTTGGCTCGGAAATATCTGTAGCTCCGGGATCATGGGTGACCCTAAAGTGTGTGGCTGAGTGTCACCCGGCATGCAGCTACACCTGGCTGCTGGGGGAGCTGGTACAGCAGGGCGACCTCCTCTCCCTCACCCCAGTGAATGCGTCCGATAGCGGGGCGCTAACCTGCCTCTCGTACAACACAGTGACCTTCAGCTTCACGTCTGTGACCTCTACTGTCATTGTCAACTGAGAAGGATGCTGGCAATTAGATATGTTTATTTTTTTATTTGATGAATTAAACATCTATTTGATTTTGATTATATGTAACCCATAGGGTGTGGTCTGTATGGTGATTTACATCATGTTGCAGTTACATAGCTGTTACTGAACCCATTTGTAATGTTTCCAATGCGTGTGATGTTCCCCTGTAACAAAACTTAATATGCAGTATGTTACATTTCTATGATTTAAAAAAATAAAGGATAGGCTGTTCAGATCTCTCTGTGCATGGTGGTGTGGTGCAGGCCCGTAGCCAGAAATAAATTTTCGAAGGGGTGGGTCCAGCAAATTTTGAGGCTGCAATTTTACTACATGGCTTCATGCCTGGTTTGCTGGGCCAATAAAGAATGATATAACTATCAGTGAATCTGGCTCCTTTTAGAAATTGCAGTGTACTCCAGTGGCCTGCAGGGGGAGCCAGCCTTGCATTGATTCATTCCATGACCAGTTAGGTAAACCATGTGCAATTTTTTCATGTCCACGGGTATTTCAGCTATGCGAAATGGTTTAAGTAAGAGATAGGTTAAGCATATTATTAATTCACATTCTTCTAATTCAAATTAATGTGTGTGCACTTTGAACCTAAAATTCTTCATCTCACTGAACTCACAGTCTATTTTTATTCCTGAAAAATTTCACCCATTTCATATGGTGATTTAAAAAATGTGATTAGAAACAGCAACAGCTATTGGGGGAGGGTGTCTTCCAGAAATGCTACTAGACCTGTAAAAATATTGAAAACTAAGAAATGTAATCAACATCGGCTTCACAACGGAGAAAGAAAGAGAGAGGGTGCTTGGTATGCTATATTAATTTAATTTCATAACAGCAAAAACCTGACATAATACTTCAGACCTGGAATGACTCTCAGGGTGTAGTACACACTATATTACCCTATAGTCAGTTGTAAAAATAAGGCCACAAGATTCATTTATGGACAACAGTTCCCATTTTTCAGCTTTACTGTCATTATAAACGTTTGTATGAAGTGTGGCTGTCTATGGATGAAAATCAGAGTGAAAGAATAAAAAAAACTGAATCAGAAAAAGAATATTGCACTGCACCTATAGCTTTAGGCCTCGCTGGTATTGTGGAACAGCTGCAGACGGCTTGATCTGAGAATGATGTGAATAAAACTGGAGGTAGAGCCACCTGCTAATTCACCAGCTACTGTGGTTGTGGCTCTTTCTGCCCGCATGGCTCCAGGTGGCACCGGCGAAGCGGCCGACACAGCGGCACAGGTGGCTGCAGCGAGACTTTGCGGACATTTGTGCGGCCATGTTATCGGGCAGATACTTCCTGTGGTTTCCTGCCGTCGCTTTCGTCTCCCCTCATCCCCAGGGGCCGCAAGGCGCTGCAGCTGCCGGGGCTCCCGTGTGGCTTCCACGGCATGACGACATGGTTGCATGGGGCAGCTCGGGTAGCAGGAGAAGAACACCTGCCGCACTCATGCCAGTGATTTATATCTGAAAGAGGAAATATTCTCCTGACCGTATCGGTAAGTAGCTGCTGAGAACACTTACTGGTTTGCCGAAGAGCTTTTTTTTGTGAAAAAAAATAAACTGAAATATTTATGTTCCTTCTTGTGGAGCCAGTGCCTTTTTAAATGGTTTATAAAAGTGCTATTTTGATGTGAAAACAGTAACTCTTAGGTCAGCTATGAGCAAGCAGAGATGACTGGTCACCCCGCCCAGGTTTAAACAAGTAATGACTCACAGTAATGAATCTGTCTGGTTACTTAAACAGTTAACACCTTCAGTGATTTGCCCAGTATTGCAGCCAGCTGTGTAGCACTGTGTAGTGTGTAGTAGCCGTGTAGTGTGTAGTAGCTGTGTAGTGGCACTTAACCTACAACAGTATCCCAGCATATCTTGGATTGTTTGGTTATCCTGTTCGCTTCTGCAAGTGGGTTCACCTTTCCCTATTCATGATTACGTTTTGTAGTCAGAGATTTTCTATTGTTTCTAGTTCCTGGAAAATAAAGGTTGTTGTTCTGATTATCTAGATCAGGGGTGCCCAACTGCAGTCCTGGGGGGTATTCCATGAAGGAGGATTTCTTGCTTAGCCAGATAACATCTTGGATTTAAGGTAGTCTGGGCTAAATGGACTTAATTTTCGTTCCCTTATATTTAGCCCAGACTACCTTAAATCCTACAAGTTATCCATCAAAGCAAGAAATCCTGTTTCGTGGAACAGCCCTCTGGGGGCCGGAGCCCTGTTTAGCTTAGTTCTTTCCCTGTTCCACCATAAATGATTCAGCTCAAGAGCTGTGTGGTAATTAGCACAAGGAGTTGAATCAGGTGTGTTAAATGAGGGGAAACCCAAAAATGTGCAGGGCTCTGGCCCTCCAGGACTGGAGTTGGGCACCCCTGATCTAGATGATATATGACAGAATAATGAGCCAACCATCAACGCAGTGGAACAGGAACAACAGAAACAGCAACTGAGATATGTCAGTTTCACCTCCTGAATCCCAAAGTATCAAAGGCAGTAAGGGATTTTTCTATTAAACACCGACCAGGGAAACAGTTCCGGGCAGCTTTCATAGGAACCCAGAACGGTGCTGCAATTTTATTTCAATTTCCAATGAAGAACTTGTTTGCTATTATTTTTTACTGTCAGGACCTGCCCTTGTTTGGGCTGCCACCATATTGGGCAAACAGTCTGCACACCTGTGATGGGAACAGACTTATATAGAATCTACGGATTCTTTTCATTCAGTAGAATTCCTCACACCTGCTGTCAAAAGCAATTATAACCAAAAGGACCTAGTAATAAAATGTTGCGGGGGTGTATTGGACATCGTCAAGATGGTTTATTGTGCTGTTGGTATGGATTTCAAATCATTGATTGCCTGAATTGAATAAGAACTTACAATTTATAAAGAGAACAAAGAATTTAGTAGTGGTAGTGGATCCCTTCCCTCAGACAGCTATACCCTAGGCCTCCTTGTGCATGAGTGGGGAATACTTACTGAGATTTACTTGACTATTGTCACTGTTCAACCTCTAGCTGGGAAACCCCACTGGCCCAGGAAAGGTTGCATCATACTTATGTCAGAATGAGGGAAGGAGAATCCCATATTGATGAAAGTCAGCTCATGCTTCATGGTTACCCAATCCCTCCTAGTTTTAGGGCTTGCCTGGCTCCACTCACATGGATCTCACATATTATGGACTTTGGGGGACAAACAAGTCCGATCCATAGAGGCCCCACCTCGCGACTTTAAGGGTTTACCGTCTTAATGTCTTGGTGCCAGGTACCAAAGGAGACCTTCAGGAGTCTTGTGGAGGACTTGGGGAGTCAGCTGTTGCACCTTTTGCAAATAATATGCTTATTATTATTATTATGTGTGGCTGGGTGATAACACAATAACGATAATTATCACGAAATGATTTCCCCTCAATATGAGTGTGGCAAATGTCCGATATGATTTGAGATCCGGCGACGTATTTTGCGTCATGATGAAATGACTTCACTTCCTCTATAACTGCTTATCTGGAGCGACAATGGGGCACAAGTACAGACACAGCTGTAAAAATAGAAACAGGTGATATATTGAATAAAAAAGAGAATGCAGAATGGCAAGCAGGAAGATGAAAGACAACACAATCAAAACCACAGATCAACTCTACCGGGAGAGCAGGCAAGGCCAAAGCAACCCGTCCAATAAGGGTAATCCAGTGAGATCAAAAACGAAAGTGCATGGTAAAATGAAGTCAATGAGAAAATCCACAGAGCAGCACTCTACAGAGAACGCTAGCAGCGGTGTTTTTGGCGCTAAAATAACCTGACCTGCCTCCATTCACCCACAAACAACAAACGCACAGCAAGGTTTGCTGAGCTGGCATTCCACATGCTACTATCTAGTAATACTCTTGCGTCACGGGAGAGAAAAGCCTCCCTCAGTGTAAACTTTGGTGTCCGTGAAGAAAGCACAGCAGCCACGGCATCTTTTTAAAAGGGAGATATTGTACATAGACCAGGCAAAAAGACGTCATTGGTGTGGTGGTACTTTGGCAATTTAAAGAAGCCTAAGACTGGTGCAGACTAAATCTGGAAATACTACGAGTTTATTGCACCACTCGATGCATTGCTATCCAGTAGATCATACAGAATGCAAGCATGTACAGTCACAGACACCAGTAATTGGTGTTGCAACTTCAAAACGGGACACATTTTATATTTCAATACCAGGTGGGTGGCAGCTCTACTAACAATGTAAAACCCGCCCCGGTAACGAGCAGCGAGGCGTTCAGAGAAAAAACCCAGCAGCAAACTGCACTGTCAGTGTATTACTAGTGTTACACCCTATGGCAAAAATATTATTGAATGATTTATTTATTTAAATTATATTTCATTTTACCATTCAATTTGTCATCCTTCTCATGTTCTGTTTAAGGGGAATCTGTGTAAGGGGAATCCTATGGGAATTCTAAGCATAAATAGAGCCTAAAAGTAAAGAAATAATTAATTATTATTGAAAGTAACAATTCATGAATTATATTGTGATAATTATCGATATCGACTGATATGAAAAATTTGATCGCACTGCCATTTTTGGGTATATATCGCCCAGCCTTAGTGTGATGCCTGCATGACGAAAGCACACGACCTCATTTCGTTGTGACCGTGCACAGTGACACCAGTCATTGTCATTGGGGGTCCGTGTGTGGCTTGGTGGGCTAAGCTGCTATGCCTGTGATTGGAATGTTGCCAGTTCAATCCCAGGCTCAGCATATCTGTGGGCCCTTGAGCGAGGCTCTTAAGCCCCAGCTCTCTGGGTGCCACTACAGGTCACTGCCTTTCATGACCAAGCTTGATCTCAGCTATAGAAAGCAAGATGGGGGAGGTGAAAAAGAATTTGCCCACAGGGATCAATAAAAGCATCGTCATTGCTAACCGTTACTTTGATTTTGAATTAAATACACATT
This sequence comes from Paramormyrops kingsleyae, assembly GCF_048594095.1. Lineage (NCBI taxonomy): Eukaryota > Metazoa > Chordata > Actinopteri > Osteoglossiformes > Mormyridae > Paramormyrops > Paramormyrops kingsleyae. Next base: position 34,733,092 of record NC_132799.1, read on the forward strand.
ATGCACTGAAAAAAAACATTAAAACAATACTTCAACAAATACAGTTCATTACTACAAAATCTATCCTAAATTTTTAATTAAATGCAAAGGGAAAATGTTTATACAATTTCTTTTGATTTCTGTTATATTTCTTCTTCTCATGGATTGGTAAGTGATGAATATATAATGACTTCTATGTAGTAATGACTTGCTGGTGTAAAAACAGATGGAGTAACAAGCAGGCAGTCAGACCCAAATGGAGATTAATTTTTTTTGAGGCTAGGATTCTGTGCCAGCAATCGGAAGGTTGCCGGTTTTGAAACCCGATTAATGCCTGGAGTGATTCTACTATTGAGCAAGGCCCTTAACCTGCAATTGCTTCATCCTGGGTATGACGTTAATCTACATACAGCCCTATAAGGAGGTCCTCCAACTTACAGGGGAAAAACTTGGGGGTTGGTGGCAGGATTGGCCCTCCAGCAACTGGAAAAAAAATTATTACTGGTTAATAATTTAGATGGCATATTATTAAGTGCAGTAACACTTACTATGCATATACCAGAAGGGAAAGAAAATTGAGGCTTTACTACAGATTTCATGACCTTTAACAGACGCAGAGTAACTGAGTGGGTAGCGCCATTGCCCCCCCCCCCCCCCCCGAACTCCAGGGGTGGGGGGGTTGAATCCTGACGCCTCTATATGTGTGGGAGGTTTGCACATTCTTCCTGTGTGGTGTGGGTTTCCTCTGGTTTCCTCTTTCAGTCAGTTTACTTGGTATCTCTTAATTCCCCTTAGTGTGTGAGATGGGCTAACATGCCGCCCACACTGTTCCATTGTGCCCTGTGCTGAACTCCAGACCCCTCTGACCCTGTGCTGCATAAACACGAGGAAGCTGGCAAATCACATCTACCACACATTACTTGTTACATATTGACTGGCCAACAGGGGTGTCACACAAGGTAATATTCTGAGGGGCTCCAGTTACAATGTGTGGCATAAATCACATGAAATAATGATGAAATTCGCCGCAATTTAACATATGCAAAGACTTTGGGAAGATTATTTTTAAAATTTACTAAAATTACTCCTGTCATGCCTGAGAGTCAGGAACTGCACAGGGCCTGGGTGCAGGAGACCAGGGAGTTTATTACGGATCTTCAGGACAAACAAATCCAAAACGACAGGCAGGAAGCGGGGGTCAGAGCGAGACTTAGCCGAAGGTTGAGAGCCAGTTGAGTCCCTACAAGCAGGCACAAAATGGGGAACAGAACATCAGGAGACATGGAGGGAGCGAGGCAGGAATGGGCAAAGCAGGCAGGGCAGGGAAGGCAGGTCGAGCGAGGCAGGCAGGTCAGGTGAGGCTGGTCAGGCGAGGCAGGAAGGGAAGGCAGGTCAGGGAAGGCAGGTTAGGGAAGGCAGGTCAGGCGAGGCAGGCAGGGCAAGGAAGGCAGGTCGAGCGAGGCAGGCAGGTCGGGCTAGGCTGGTCAGGCGAGGCAGGCAGGGAAGGGAAGGCAGGCCAGGCGAGGCCGGCAGGTCAGGCGAGGCTGGTCAAGCGAGGCAGGCAGGTCAGGCGAGGCAGGCAGGTCAGGCGAGGCAGGTCAGGCGAGGCAGGCAGGTCAGGCGAGGCAGGTCAGGCGAGGCCGGCAGGTCAGGCGAGGCTGGTCAGGTGAGGCAGGCAGGTCAGGCGAGGCAGGCAGGTCAGGCGAGGCAGGTCAGGCGAGGCAGGCAGGTCAGGCGAGGCTGGTCAGGCGAGGCAGGCAGGTCAGGCGAGGCAGGTCAGGCGAGGCAGGCAGGTCGGGCCTGAGCTTCAATGGGCATGACGCCACCCCAGCAAATGTTGGTGGCAAAATAATAAGTTTGAGGTGGCATAGCGGGCAAGTACATTTAAGAGTTTCAGATGAATTTATATAAATACTGTGTGTGTGTGTGTGTGTGTAGTACTTGGAATAATATTTTATTATATATTTATATTCTTTCACTTATCTTTACTTCATCACTACTTGCACGATTACCCTGTAGAAAGGACATTTAATGGTAGGCATGTGGGCCATGGTACACACACGTTTGTGCACATGTACCCACCCTTCTATACTGAGATTACAGTAAAGAATCTTGAGTTTGACGTCTGCTGGATAATCTGTCAGGTGAAACTGCTGGATGTAGTAACGGAGTTGCTAATGGGTATTTGTGTCCCCTCAAATAGTGTCAGCGAAATCAGTAAATATATTGATATATGTAAAGTTTGGCTGCAAAACTTGTTTTGATATCGTTTTGTAAGCTTCATAACAGTTAGATTTGACAGCCTGAGTGGGAGGTTCTGAGGGGGGGGAAATGCTGCACCCTGCATATGTATGTCTGCGTAGTTGTTGCTCGCTGCTTGTTAACTTTTTATTCATTTCCTGACCACAGCAGCAAAATGGCAAAGGAAACTGGTATAAATATACAGCAGAGGCGTGCGGTGTGGTGTTGGGTGAGTCTGCCGTGTGCGTCCGCTTCCTCCAGATTACTGCAACCCTGTGTATCTCCCCTCATCCGGGGGGGGGGGGGGGGGGGGGGCTTGCGGAGTTGGAGCTCCAAAGCTCTCGTGTGCTTTTCGAACTGATCATGCACCTGCAGGACAACGATCGTCTCGTTCTTGAGACTTTTTATTTTGCTATCTGCTTGGTTGTTTCCCTGTTTCTATTTGTTGAGGAAGATATTTAATATGCATATGCATATAGTGTTTCTCTAGCAAAGGATTTATAAAAAAATACAGTGGCATCACTTTCTTCTGGCTTTAACAGACATTCCAGTTTCTCTTAAATTCATTAATTGACATTAAATTTAAGATATATTGGGATTTATTATGTGCTGTTAGAGAGCTGCAAGGGGTCCTTGTCTGAAATGGTGATCTTGAATGATTTCTGCGATATACAGGCTCTGGGCTGTGGTATGAACCTTACAGTCTGCATTTACAGGTCTAGACTCCAAATCAGTCCTGTTCAAACAAATGGTTCCTGAACATAGAAGGATGCAGAGGTACACTCTCATATGGTTATGAAGGTAATCACCTCAGACACAGGAGAATTGATCATCTACTAATATTGACGATTAACAGCAGCAGTATAAAGACAAAAAAACATTTGGTGACATGATGCTTCATGTCACAAAAATTAATCTTCAGAATAGAAACTGCACAAAACCACTGGAAAAGCTGAGCATGCTGAACTTTATTTGAAAATGATTTACCACAGTTAGTGTAACCATTTTGATCTGTATTTATCAAATATCTAATAGTTTATCACACCTATATTTAGCAATATATGTATTGTGAACAAAATCATTAATCACAAATTTTAATATAAAACAAAGTTTCAAAAACCTAAATACAGACTCTCTTATAAAAGTTCCATGTAATTATACAAAAACTGAGTGAAAATAATAAAAGACAACTGAAAGAGTAACAATCAGTTACATATGTTACATATTTTTAAACATTTTAATACATAAAAGTACTTACATTTGCTATATTTGAGGGTTCCATGTAAATTAAACATGTAATTCATTTCCCTTTATTAACATTTTTATCACTGTGTTAGATTAGGTGTAGCTATCAGCACGGTACTTTGCTGACTGGGGTGTAGATTTTGAGGCGTGACCCTGTCTGCTGTTCTTACTGTCTGTGGTGCAGCAATGAGCGATCACGAATGAACAGGCCGATCTCCATCTTCTTCAGGATGAACCAGATCTCCTCAGAGCGGTGCTGAGGCACCAACCTCCACCCTTAAGCTCTCGTTCTTTATGCCATTCTCAGCTCTCAGAAAGAACACCCCCCCCCCGCCCCCCCACCCAGCAACCACACAGCGGGACCACAGGAAAACATTAAACGAGTACAATCACCAATCAGCGGACACCGTTCACCTTTCCTCCATATATGCGCTAAGAGTGGCAGAGAGTTTTGGTGAGATTCCCCCTCGTAGCAGAGGGCTGTGATAAGAAGGAGGACTGAAATGGCGATTCCCCTCCTCTGGTAGATCTCCTCCCATTCTTCACTTCTGAATTTGTCTCAGCAAATCTTACTATTTTTAACTTTTGAACAATATTCATCCATTCTCTTTTTGAGCAGCTTACTATAAGTAACCTTGATTTTTTTCTGATGAAATTAAAGCAACATATTGTGGAGATCTGTGTTTGAGTCTTAGGCAAACCCACAGAAATATTATCGTCCGCTGGAGGAATAAAAGCAGAACAATGAACGTGAACGGCTGAAAACAGCTCAACAAATATTAAGTTTGTCCATGGCATTCATTCTGACTCTGACTATATATTCATCTAGATTAGCATGTATTTTAAGTTCTTAATGTGAATGTTACAAGTGGGAGCTACCTGAGTGAAACAAAACACAAATGACTCAGAATTATATAGTTAAATATCTGTTTATTAGAATAAGAAACGTAAATTTTACAAAATTTTACGAAACATTAATGAAAAACAAGAAAAACTATGACTGATATGCGGTTCTTGAATGGATGGAGACCAAAATTAGAAACTGCTAATTAGTAGCTTTCATCTCTACACTACTATACTGTTTTCCATATAAAGGCTTTGTGAGCTTGGAGTCTATCCCAGGAATATCAGAGGCAGGATTCAAAGAATCAGCCATGGAGACCTGAGGCCAATGTGCTGCCTCCAAGACCATCATTCTTACTCAGCTTAGGCATGTGGACCATTTTTACACATTGATGCAAATACGAGATTATCAGTCAAACTAGTACCAGTTTTGAAGTAGGAAGGTAAAGGTAAGAAGTTGGCATGTAAAACTCTGTGAATGTGAGTCCCTAAGGGACGTAGGAACTACAAGACTCCTCCCCCACATCGTCATAGTCAGTCTGGTGTGGTGTGAGGGGGGGGTCCCTCTGGGGCAGGGTGTTCTCACCTACAGACACACAGCAGAAGATTACAGGAGTTGAAAGAAGCCAGACAGAGTGTTTGACACTGTGGATTTGCAGGCGATTCATTACTGAAGGGAAACACACAGGATATCATACCTGGCAGATCAAGCGAGTGTCTTTGTTACATAAATGAATGTATACTCATAATGTCACTGTGGTGTGAATGCAGCAGAATCATAGTGATAAAGCTGAGGAATCTCACCTGAAGCCCCAGAACTCCCATCGAAAACATGCTGTTTATGTTTAATTGTGTTTTCCATCACAGGAGAGTCTGTGATGAACAGACAGAGAGTAAAGCAGAGTGTCCTATCATCAGCACTGGTCAGTATGTTCCAGATACACACAGGGTTTGACTACATCATGCAATAGCTTAGAAATATGATAATTGAAAGAAACAAATGACTTACAAAGCAGTTTGAGTATTGATTGAGAAACTGTCGCCTCCCCCACTGCTTGTGTGTGCAGAGAAACTCACCTGGTAAAACATGTGGACTCTGTTCTATACCCTCAACATCATCATAGTCCTCTGGTGTGTCCTCTGTCTCCATAAACCCTGAACCAGGAACAAAGGATTCAAGGAAAAATTATTATATTTGAAACTGACTGTTTAATTATAAACCAGTAACAAAATTTACCACCTCAATATTATTAAAACAATCTATAAGCCCTTATGAATGGAAAATATACAAAAGTACTGAGTGCTAATTTGGGAATAGCTGTATGAACCTGGGAAGGTTATCTCCTCATTGTCGCCCACATCATCATAAGCATATGGCAGATCCTCAGAAAAGACACTTCCTGTAAAGGAGAGAGTCATTCAGGCCTGACCTCACTGAGACGCTACCTGTGAGGTTGGAGTGACTGATGCTCACACCAGGAAAGCTAACAAACAATCCATCACCATTATGCTCTTCCTCCACATCTTTATCTACCTGAAAGCTTCACTACACGTGGTACAATAAATCATTCTTCCCCAGTGCAAAGAGGACAAAGAGATGATCTTACCTTTATGGATCAGGTTGTATTCTACCTCCTCATAGATGGGCTCCTGTGGACTGGAGAGCGACCCCATGTACATAGCTATGGGGGTGGACACACAGAGACAGCGGCTGTGAGCTCTGAGAGACTGCCCTCCATCACTTCAAAGATATTCTGCACTGGTGCCATATCTGGGCCGTTTCACAGACACGTGGTTATTATACACAGAAAATGGAAATTACCGCTATTTCGGTTATTTTTGAAAATATACTAGTGACTGGCTTTAAAATCATTCTGAGATTCTGACTAGTTCATGTGCTAAAATAAGCCAAGTGAGCGCGTGTAGACTGTGTAGAATCCCAGCCATATCCCCATCTACCTCTTTTCAGCTCTCGGTTCTGGTACAGCTGATTAACAAGGACAGCCAACAGCAGGAAGAGAAGAGCTCCGAGGACCAGGAAGACCACAAACGGAACGGACAGGACTTGTCGAGAGGGAGTGCTAGGTACAGCTGAGGGAGGGAGACAGAGGTTTGTGCTAAAATTATTTCTGATATAGGATAGTGATCTATTTATAGTTATGAAGTTAATACAAACAATACTGCACTTCAAAAGCATTTACTTTGAATATATATTCAGATAGTAAAGCTGTGTATCTATCAAGCCTGTGCTATGGATGAGATTGGAACTACAATATACTAGTGAATAGGAACATTTTTAAACATTGCTTACTGTTAATGCATATAAATATTTCTGCATATACTGATACTTTAGCTTGAAGTATGTATGTTATTTACGGGCATTTGAGGCGATATTTAAACATTTCCCAAACATGGTACTGTCGTGATTACAGGGCTTGTCCTTTAAGGTACGCAATTGCGCGGGCACGCCATCACGTGCCTAAAATGGTGAAGAGCTGCGCAAAGAAATGCGCGCCTATCAATAAAAAAGAATTAAATTGTACGCGCCTCATAATTTGTCACGTGACCACTCGACGCTCCACGGAATTATTCATGAGAACAATGGCGTCGAAAAAAAGCATAGATAGCAAGGGTCATCCGTGTCAGAATATGCAACGTTTTTGGGGAGGGGAGCGATGGTTGGTGTTAAATAATTAATTCATAACGAATTAATTAATTGTAGCCTACCGTTTCCACTACCTGACCCGCATGGTCTTTGTTTTACCCATAACCAAACCATAAATAAATAAAGATAAGTTACACACAAATTACCACCTGTCAATCACTTTTTCCGCGGGACTCTGGCATGAATAGGCATAGTGATCTGTGTCGTTATAATGACGTCGACAAACTTGGTTGGTAAAAATAGGTGCAAATTCACCTTTCTGGCAATACTTTGGCTTTAGACCGAATGAAACAGGACAGCCACGAGATACGCCTGAAGTGGTGTGTAGGATTTGCGGTCAAGTTAATCCGCGCAAAAGATGCGCAGACGTTCTGTTCGTTATGGTAAAACCATGAAAAAGGCATATTTGGTGTAGTTTATTTAATCTAATTTAATTAAAATTATTTTGTTTTTTTTTCTGCTGTTTCTGTATGCCTCATTTATTAATGTAAACGAACTATATAGTTCGTGTAATTCGTTTGGAGTTCACTGTAATTTGTATTGTGATCGCTATATACCCACTAAACATTGGACGTCGGATAGGCGTGCAGATCATGTCTATATTAGGTCCGTCAGTCCATGACCAATTCTGGACATCTATACAACGTCCAAACTAGGTCCACAATTTGAACGTCCATCCATGACCCAACTTGCACGTCAATATGACATTCAACATTTGAACGTAATTTTTTTGACGTTATTTGGACGACTACGACAGGTGCAGGAAATATAGTTTTATTTACAAATATCAACATTGTTGTTATCAACATAATAAATGGAATACAGATGATTATTTCGAAACAAACATGATTTATTATGTTAATGCGTACGTATTTTATGTGCATTTGCGCTGATATGACAATAAATTATATCGTGCATTGTTTTTTATGTTCGTTCTGAAAACCATGTGAAAACTGAGTAGTGCAGAGCAGCTGTAACAGTTTTATCCACGTCCCTCGCGGACACTTTTGTGCACGTGCAGAACGCGGGATTTCAAAATCTGGCAGCAGCTTGATGCCCGGTCGAACAAATTAACATCCAGCTTGCTAAACCAGGTTAATGCTAAATTATGTTTTTTACTTTAGCTCTGTACTGCTCTGTTGTATACACTGTAGCACCGGCATGTCCCAGCATGCCCCGCGTGCAGTTGTAAATAGCCATTGTTGTGTTGTTGCTGTTATTGTTAATTAATAGGTAATTCCTTATTGTTGCGCATGTGTTTACATGTGTCTTGTGTGTACCCGGTCTGATCCTCGTGTGTAATTAGCTTACATAAATGTCCCACCGTGGATGCGTCTTACAGTTCGTCGTCTGACTACTTTGTGTTTCTTAAATATAATTATCTTTGGTGCTTTTTGGGTGCCTGATGTAATCCTTGTACGGATTATTAATTGAGTGGATGTTTCCCGACAGAGTAATCTCCGTGTTTCTCTAGCTCGCGATACCTCCATCTGCCCGTCGCAGCAATACGTTATTTAAATTTAAGTTTTAATTGAAAGCATGGTGAAATTGTTCATTTATATATGAATTTAGTCGAGACACGACATACACAATGTCTAAAATTAGTCTGCCTTTGGTATTATAAGACGTCCACAACGACCACATTTGGACTATAAATAGCCCATACATGGAGGTCACACGGCCGTCAATACTAGACGTTCATTAGACGTCAAAAAAAGACGTCGCCTGGCGTTACAAAACAACCCCTTCAGTGGACCAAAATTGGACGTCCAAAAACGACATATTAAAGATGTCATTCCGACGTCACTATGCGCAGTGGGTAACAACTTCCTTGTTATAATTTCCTCATAATAATAATGATAAAATAAGTAAAGATGCCGAAATTGAAAGCATGCATTTAATTTGGCTATATAGTGTGATTAAGTGCGTGTTTTTCGTGAGCTGGTTGCTGCTGCAGCGGGGGTGGGGCGGAGGATCGCGATGTCGGCTCAGCATCGTGATGTCTATCGGCCATCGGCGATGGACGATGGCATCGTCTATCGACCCAACCCTATTGTCCAACTCTTAATATTGAGCTATCCCCACTCCTAGTCCAACAGCAATATCCTTGGCTACTGTCATTACTCACCCTGTGGTCTAGTTGCAGATTAGATCCTGGAAGGCAACCTACTCAAAACTACTCAAGCACTTAAGAGATGGCATCTTCATAACTAGTTAGTCTTAGCTGTATACATGTTAAGGATTGGCTGCTGCTGGGATCGACTGCTGATGTGTTTTTCATCCAAGCATTAAGTTTTCAGAGAAGACACTGGCTAACAAATGCAATTTCAGTGGAGAAACAGAATTTGGCTCATACAAATTATTGGATGCCATCTCTAAGTTTTGGTCCATATAATCTTAATATTATGGTGCTCTTCCCCTCTGAGCCTTCTGCAGCAAGTGTTATGCAAATTGAGGACAATCTCCAAAGTACTGATGCAAAAAAGACTGAATTCTGAATTGCAAATTTTATTCACCAATAAAAAGTGATTCACTTTAAATGGGTTTCTACAAAATATGTTAAAGCATTAAAACTAGGACAAAATTCTCAACTAACACTAGGACTTTTTGGATTTTGACCCATTGCACCAAAGTCCAACCACATTTTAGGCGCACAAAAAAGGTAAAATTGTGCACCTAGCACTTTTAGGGTGCACAAAAGAAATTGTGCACCTAGCACAAATTTGTGTGCGCCTGCATTTTTCAAAGGACAAGCCCTGCTATAAGCCGCATTTTAATGTATAAACATCTATTGTCCCTTGATTTGTTTAAAAGCATCACTATCCCATGCAGTATAATTTCAAGCCAATAAAATACCTGGTTTCTTGGATGTCATGGTGGGTGACTGGGTATCTGAAATACAAGTACAAAAACAATTACTTATTTCATACAATGTACACTATGTGGACAAAAGTATTGGGACACACCTCATTATCATTGAATTTCGGGCCTTCATTCAGACACATTGCCACAGATGTAATAAAATCAAGCTCCCAGCCATGCAGTCAGATTTGCAAACATTTATGAAAGAATGGGTCATTCTGAAGAGCTCAGTGAATTCAAGTGTGGCACTGTCATATGATGCCACCTTCACAATAAGTGCAATTGTGTAAAGCACGTCGCCACTAGACTCTGAAGCAGTGGAAACGTGTTTGAATGAATCACACTTCACTGTCTGGCAGACGAGTCTGGGTTTGGCGGATGCCAGGAGATCGGTGCCTGTCTGACTGCATTGTGCCAAGTGTAAGGTTTGGTGGAGGAGGGATTATGCTGGGGGGTTGTTTTTTAGGGGTGCAGTATAATTTCAAGCCAATAAAATACCTGGTTTCTTGGATGTCATGGAGGGTGACTGGGTATCTGAAACACAAGTACAAAAACAATTACTTATTTCATACAGTGTACATTATATGGACAAAGGTATTGGGACACACCTCTTAATCATTGAATTTAGGTGTTTCATTCAGACTCATTGCCACAGGTGTATAAAATCAAGCACCCAGCCATGCAGTCAGGTTTACAAACATTTGTGACAGAATGGGTCATTCTGAAGAGCTCAGTGAATTCAAGTGTGGCACTGTCATATGATGCCTGGAGTGATGTAAAGCACATCGCCACTAGACTCTGAAGCAGCAGCACTTGTTTTTTGTTGTGACAAATCATGCTTCACTGTCTGGCAGTCAGATAGACAAGTCTGGGTTTGGCAGATGCCAGGAGAACATTACCTGCCTGACTGCATTGTGCCAACTGTAAAGTTTGGTGGAGGGGGGATTATGGTGTGGGGTTGATCTTCAGGCCTCTTAGTTCCAGTGAAGGGAACTCTTAATGCTGCAGCATACCAAGACATTTTGGGCAATTCTATGTTTGAGGAAGGTCCTTTTCTGTTCCAGCATAACTGTGCCCCAGTGCACAAAGCAAGGTCCATAAAGACATGGATGGATGAGTTTGGTGTAGAGGAACTTGACTGGCCCACACTGAGCCCTGACATCAACCCAATCTAACTGAGAGCCAGGCCAGCATCAGTGCCTGACCTCACAAATGCTCTTCTGGATGAATGGGCAAAAATTGCTACAGACACACTCCATAATCTTGTGGAAAGTCTGAAGAATAGCAGCTGTTATACTGTAGCTGCAAAGGGGGGAGGGGGCAACTCTATATTGATGCCTATGGAATAGAATGGATATTATAAAAGTTCCTGAAATGTGTAATGGTATAATGGCCAGGTCTCCCAATACTTTAGTCCACATAGTGTACGTCTTACACTTCTCAAACTTTAAAATGTTATATATGTATTAACAACATTACCTGAAGCTGTAGTAAGCTGTAAAGATGCACCTACAAAATACCAAAATAAAGTTTATTAATAAATATCCTAAATCAAACTATCTTTGCTTTTAACTGAGCACTTTCTGATGTAAGTTTTCACCTGCACAGGTAACACCAGCATCCTCCTTGTGGCTGCAGCTCCTCTGCTCCTGAAGAGAGTGAGGACAGTCCCACAGGTGGAGCTCATCACCCCTGCAGTTCACCTCATTCAGCCAAATGGAGCCATTTCCTCGTCCAAAGGCAGAGTTCCCATGAGCCTCCAGTGCTGTCCCACAGACCAGCTGTCTGCAGACCACCTGGGCGTCTCTCAGGTCCCAGGAGTCGTCACAGACTGTCCCCCAGGAGCCGTTATGCCACAGCTCCACCCTCCCTGAGCACTCGCTACTGCCCCCCTGCAGTCTCACAGGGAAGTGGCCTATGGGGAAGATAAATACTTTAAAATAAAAAGCTCTTACAGCACACAGTGAACATATGTGTGGATGACGGAACACAGTGAACATATGTGTGGATGACAGAGCTCAGCGATTCGCTTTGAAGCAGTTTTCTTTTAAACAAAAAGAAAAAGAAAGATTCAATCTGAACTTACGTGAACATAATTCCTGACTGGCACCAGCGGAACATGACAAGTAGCTACGTGGAATATTTTCCTTCTCCTCACCTTGACAAAGAAAGAATTCTTAGTGATAGTTAAAGATAAACAAATCAATCTTAATGTCGCCAGATGTCAGGGTAGATATATGAAGCAGTAATTATACTAAATGATCATCTAATATTACAACAAATCACAGGAAGCTGACAGAAGCCGTGTATGATTCAAAGCACTGATGTGCATATCAGTAGCATTAATAAAACATTGATAGGTAATAATAAGTACATAGTCATATAGAAATATATGAAAGAAATATAAAAATGCACATATTTATATACTTTGTATGTACAATAGGAGTGTAACGGTACACGTATTATTACCGGACATTTTCAGTACGGGTCTTTTGGTTCGGTTCGCATATGGACCGTTACACAGTCCTAATATGTAGCTGAAAGCTGCTAATGTGAATAATTTGGGTAGGCCATCAGTATAGATCATTTTCAAAATGTTCACCTTAATGGATGTTTACTTTATTTTTATGTATTTGAGAGAATATTTATTTTTATGTACTTTTAAGTAAATTTTAGTCTTTTATTAGTACTTTGCAGCAGTATTGACTGAAAATATTATTTAAGAAAATCATACTTTGTTCAGCAAACCACAGCTTAGTAAAGAAAAAAAGAAGCAATTTATATTTTGTTTCTTTTACCTCTCGCTATACCGAAAATGTACAGAACCGTGACTTCAAAACCGAGGTACATACTGAACCGTGATTTTTGTGTACTGTTACACCCCTAATGTACAATATGTATAATACCAAAAACAAAAAAAATCCAAAAGAAAAATTATTAAATAAATAGGAAATATGAAACTAATTATAATAATTATTGATTTACCTTCACATGTGATTTCAGCCACTTCATCATGATCACATTTATTCTCCCCCCAGGGAGCAGACGGACACTGATACAGTGTGGAGTCATGGGGGCGACACTGGAGCTCGTCAATCCAGTGTGGGGCCCCTTCCAGCCGAGACCGTGTATTCTGAACAGTGCCACTCTTTCCACAGCTGAGATGCTGACATATGAGACTAGCTGTGCTTGTATCCATTTTATTGTAGCAAACATTTCCCCAAGTGTTATTGTAGAAAACTTCCAGCTGTCCAGAGCAGCCTTTGGTCAGTTTAAACTCCATGAATTCTATATGGAAGTAGATGAAATGAATAAGTTGTTATGTTAGACAATCTTTTAAATGAAAAAGCGAATAAATTGGCATTATTAGTAAATAGTAAATCTACTCCATAAGTCAGTTCTTAATAATGGCATATTCAATAACTGGTTAAATATTATTGACATATCATCTTCCCTGTCTAGTAGGTTGTTATACATATAACAACTAGGATAAAATGTCTTAGATATAACAGTTTGAATTTATAAATGTCACATTCTCTTCATGGATGTTCACTTTCATCACCTGAACACACAACTCCCACATCTTCCTTGTGCTGACAGTCATTCTGACCCCATTGTACTGGACAGTCCCACAGAGACGTCTCATTCCCCTCACAGTCCACCTCATCCAGCCAGATGGGTCCAGTTCCTGGTCCAAAGAAGGTGGGCACTGGGTCACTGAGAGCCGTCCCACACTGGAGCTGTCTGCACACCACCTCACCATCCTTCAGGTCCCAGGAGTCTTCACACACTGTCCCCCAGGAGCCCTGGTGGAGCACCTCCAGCCTCCCTGCACAGCCCCCGGCATCACCCACCAGCCTGAGGGATCTGTGCTCTTCAGAGGAGGAGGAAGGGAGGGAGGATATGAATAAAGTTAAAAAGTATAGAGGCCACATGAGCAATAGGATGATAATTTTACTTGTATATCTGTAACATGTATAACTGAAAATGCAGAGCACTCACTGGAGCACACTATGGACACCTGTGGATTGGAGCTGCAGTTGACTCTGTGTGGATCACTGCAGTTCACCAGGTGAGACTCACTGCCAGAGCACTGATACCCTGTCAGACACACATCACTGTCCCCTGTCCCAGACAGGGAGGAGCTGTACAGCCTCACTGCAGAGCCACAGCCCAGCTGCCTGCAGACCACAGAGGCCTCCCTGAAGCTCCAGGAGTCCATGAGAACTTTGCTCCAGGTCAGCTGGTAATAAACCTCCACCTGACCCTCACAGCCACTCTCTCCAGACAGTCGTACTGTCCCATTGAGGGTTGAGAGAGATTTAGACCCTGCAGAAACATCGCTAAAGTTCAATAGGTAATAATAGCACTAAAAGGAACAGCACAACTGGAGAATGTTCTGTCAGGTCAATATGAATATCTGACCAGCAACTTCGCATGATAATTTATGAACATGTTTCCTCTATACCTCTGATGTAATAATAAATCTATCAGTCCTCACCCTGACAGATGAGTCCTGCATCCCGTCCATGAGAGCATGCAGCTCGACTCCATGAGGACACAGCACACTGGGAGAGGTGTGTCTCATTCCCCTGGCACTCAAACACATCAGCCCAGATGCGGCCCCTCCCCTCTCCAAACCAGGCCTGTCCTGGCACTGCCACAGCGCCCCCACACTGCAGCTGTCGACAGAGGACACTGGCTGCTCTTATATCCCAGGATGCATCACACACTGTCCCCCACTCACTGAGGTACTGCAGCTCCACCCTCCCGGAGCAGGAGTCAGGGCCGCCCACCAGCCTGGAGTCTCTGTACGCTAAATACAAAACATGGAGTTATTATAACTGCAGGATTATGAGAAACAAATCCAGTGCAGAGTATCAGCAGGTCAAGTCTAACCCAAGAAGCACCGGGCTGGAAGCAGGGGAACATCTTTGACGAGCTGGTAGGTCATCAGTGAGCGCATGCATAAGGATTCAATATGGGCAACTTGGAGACACACAAACACAAGCAGCTCAAAGTTTTATTTCCATAATATGGAAAATGTGTGTGATTTTTGCTCCTTGATTTTATCTCATTTATAGAATATTCTGCACAGAAAGATGTATTTCAGTAAGTATACTGTACACTGACGAGGCAGACAGTGTGCAGGGTTAGATCTGAAGTGTTTTGTGTGTTTTAATATATTTTGCTGTGTCCAGATTAAAATAACTATTGTTTGCATTTAAAATGACATATAATGTGTTTGTTGCTTTTGTTTTGGTTTATAAAACGAATTGAATGAATGTGGGAGAGACATTTTTGTTGGTAGTGAGGGTGCTCCACTACAAGAGCTAAGCTAAATGTTCAAAGCTGATTTGGTTGGAAACTGTAACCCGACTCCTTTTATCTACGACTCTGTAGACTAAGGGAAGCATTTATTATTAACAATATATGAGGGTTAACATGTATAAGATCACAAAGCACTGTGACTACTCATTCATCTACCTTCCATACAAGGTTCATACATATGCGTATTATACTTTATACAATATACCAGGGGTGCCCAACTCCAGTCCTGGGGGGTCGGAGCCCTGCACATTTTTTGGTTTCCCCTCATTTAACACAACTGATTCAACTCCTTCTGCTAATTACCACACAGCTCTTGAGCTGAATCATTTATGGTGGAAACAGGGAAAGAACTACAGTAAGCTACACAGGGCTCCGGCCCTCCAGGACTGGAGTTGGGCACCCCTGCAATATACTATTAGTAATGAATTCAGAAATCGACTAATAAAATTAATTTGTACCATACATTTGGCTTAAATGGATGCAGATCAACAGCAGTTCATGTCAATAGATACATTTTCTGACAAAGATTACATTTCCTCCAAGCAGCTGTAATATTGTTCTTACCAGAACACACCAGTGCCACTGCATTTTCATGTGAGCAATTCTGCATTGAGGGTGTATTCAGGCAGTAGGAAATACTGGTTTCATTTCCTTTACATTGGATCTCCTCTCTCCACATTTGCTCACTGTCCCCCTTCCCAAATGCAGCCCCCCCCAGCACCTCCACTGGGATCCCACAGCCCAGCTGTCGACACACAACCTCTGCGTCCTGCAGGTCAAAGTCAGCATCACACACGGTGCCCCAGGTATCAATCTGCTGTATCTCCACTCTCCCGGAGCACAGGTGTGGACCTTGTGCCAGCCTGACTCCGCGGTGACCTGGGGTTTAAGAGAAACCAGTGATAAGAAGGATACTTACTAAATAAATCATACAACAAAATTATCTGTATACATTTCTGGAATGGGCAATGTTGTTGTGGCGTGGTTTAACCCATAGGTTTGCAATTTTGGGGATATTCCCATGGGAACAGATCTTGTAAGAATACATAACTTCTGTTATATTGGCCATATACAGAAGGTTTAGCACGTTGCACTGATAATACATATACAATCCACATGAAGCTATACATAAACATAACTGCTAGTGTCATCTAAGATCATATATTATACCGGTATGAATCATATATGTAAGGGAGAGGGTGTTTTTTTAACATTGGATTGTCCAATATTCCAAAATACATAACAGGCATGATATGAACTAAATTGCTTTTTGGAGTTTTGTCTTGCAACTGAATAAATTTTTAGTCAGTAGCAGTGGTCTGTGTGTGACAGGGTGACGATCTAATCCATGTCAGGAAGGGCACTTTGAACCACTTTGGGTTTTACAAACTACTTTAAAACTGAAAGGTTCCTGCACTTATCTAAATAGTTCAGTTCTTTTTCTGCTTTGACTGGTTTGTTTCCTTGATTGAAAGCCCCATCTAGCTGTTTCACATTAACATTAGTGAAACATGCATGATTATAGGAGACTGACTGATCAGTACACAACAAGAACTCAGTGCTTAAGTCAAATCCATGTCTTTTTGACTGAAATGGTATTTTACAAATCCCATCCTAGATCTAAGTGTCCGTCCTGACATGGATCAGGAGGTAACCCTAGTGTGAGGCTGTGTGTGTGATAGAGAGCAATGCTGGCTGCCAAATACACAATGAGTAGCTTCCTGAAAACGCTACATGACTAATCTTAATCTACAGTAAAACCGGTCTAAATCGACACTCGCGGGACCAGCTTAAAAGTGACGACTTAGAGAATTGACGAGATACACCTAAGTCGACACTTCAGCGACTTATGTCTATCTCGCCGTTTTGCCGACTAGTAAATACACTCACCTAAAGGATTATTAGGAACACCATACTAATACGGTGTTTGACCCCCTTTCGCCTTCAGAACTGCCTTAATTCTACGTGGCATTGATTCAACAAGGTGCTAAAAGCATTCTTTAGAAATGTTGGCCCATATTGATAGGATAGCATCTTGCAGTTGATGGAGATTTGTGGGATGCACATCCAGGGCACGAAGCTCCCGTTCCACCACATCCCAAAGATGCTCTATTGGGTTGAGATCTGGTGACTGTGGGGGCCATTTTAGTACAGTGAACTCATTGTCATGTTCAAGAAACCAATTTGAAATGATTCGAGCTTTGTGACATGGTGCATTATCCTGCTGGAAGTAACCATCAGAGGATGGGTACATGGTGGTCATAAAGGGATGGACATGGTCAGAAACAATGCTCAGGTAGGCCGTGGCATTTAAACGATGCCCAATTGGCACTAAGGGGCCTAAAGTGTGCCAAGAAAACATCCCCCACACCATTACACCACCACCACCAGCCTGCACAGTGGTAACAAGGCATGATGGATCCATGTTCTCATTCTGTTTATGCCGAATTCTGACTCTACCATTTGAATGTCTCAACAGAAATCGAGACTCATCAGACCAGGCAACATTTTTCCAGTCTTCAACTGTCCAATTTTGGTGAGCTCGTGCAAATTGTAGCCTCTTTTTCCTATTTGTAGTGGAGATGAGTGGTACCCGGTGGGGTCTTCTGCTGTTGTAGCCCATCCGCCTCAAGGTTGTGTGTGTTGTGGCTTCACAAATGCTTTGCTGCATACCTCGGTTGTAACGAGTGGTTATTTCAGTCAAAGTTGCTCTTCTATCAGCTTGAATCAGTCGGCCCATTCTCCTCTGACCTCTAGCATCAACAAGGCATTTTCGCCCACAGGACTGCCGCATACTGGATGTTTTTTCCTTTGCACACCATTCTTTGTAAACCCTAGAAATGGTTGTGCGTGAAAATCCCAGTAACTGAGAAGATTGTGAAATACTCAGACCGGCCCGTCTGGCACCAACAACAATGCCATGCTCAAAATTGCTTAAATCACCTTTCTTTCCCATTCTGACATTCAGTTTGGAGTTCAGCAGATTGTCTTGACCAGGACCACACCCCTAAATGCATTGAAGCAACTGCCATGTGATTGGTTGATTAGATAATTGCATTAATGAGAAATTGAACAGGTGTTCCTAATAATCCTTTAGGTGAGTGTATAACACCACACCTCTACTACACCGCACTATACACACGAGACTTAAGCCCAGGGAGCGACTAGTGCGATAGGTGGGGATTCCCCGTTTCTACATTGCCGTGGTGACAAGCAGGCGGCGGGAAGCAGGCGGCGGGAATGCAGCGATTGGGGTGTCGACTTACAGGTAGGAAAATCCATTCATTTGTGTTGTTCGGGATTTAGGTGACGACTAAGGGAATTTGACGACTTACAAACGGCGATTTACACAAGGAATTTTAAAGGAAACATCATTAGGAAAAATCGGGACTTTTGCTTGAGCGTCGACTTGTGCACATTGACGAGTTACAAGCCGGTAACTTAGACCAGTTTTACTGTAGTTAGTAAAACTAAATGTTTTAGACAGAACACAATATAGTAAACGTTTAAAATACACGAGAGAACTAGGAAACACAAAATGACCTATGAAAATTAAACGTGCATCTAAATAAACTTGCATGCAAGCAAAGTAAACAAGTCACATATGCAGAACAAACCAAGAGATTTTGAAACGCACGCAGCACACGATAGAACAGAGTTTACACATATAAAGCTGTGTTGTTGTATGCAATGCAGGTCAAACACTTCACTTAAAGATCACTCAGGGATGTCCAGAAAATGCTCTGCTACTCATGTGAACTTCATTCAGTTACTGGTGTTGGGAGAGAAGAACAACCTGCATTTAAAGGTTATGTGGGAGGAACAGTTTGTGTGGCATCCAATGAGTGTCACTGAGTGTACCTGAAACCCAGTGAGAAACTGTAAAGAAACCCAGAATCGCATGACAATCAGCTTCGGAGAGAACATGGTATCCATACCGGATACTTGTTTCAACCAGGTATTTGGCTTATCCCTAATAAATACTATACTTTGAAAATCTAAAGAAGAATACCATGTATCACGACATGTATTATACAAGCATGTTATCAAAAAAGCACAATTACACAGAAACACTTTAGTAACATTATAAGTATGAATTATGCATGTGTGATACTGTACTTCAACTTTTAAAGCAAATAGGTATTGAAAACACAATATTGAACAAACTAGAAGAGGTGATGATTAGTTTTTGCCAGTATTTGCCATTAAGAGTAGCACAGGATGTAGATGTGGAAATAGTTACTTGTGTCTCACCTGTGCAGATGACTCCAGCATCATGTTCATGAGCACAGTTATGTTTGCCCCAGCCTTCTGATCTACACTCCTTCAGTGTTGACTCTGATCCAATACAGGACACCTCATCCATCCAGATGTTCCCTGTTCCAGGCCCAAAGTTACCATATCGTCGTACCACTGCAGCCTCCCCACAGAACAGCTGTCTACACACCACTGTAGCATCAATCTCATCCCAGTCATCACCACACACTGTGCCCCACTGTCCTTGATAAAGAACCTCCACTCTCCCAGCACAAGGACTGCTTCCATTCACCAGCCTCACACCATCACTGTCTGAAAGCAAAGGAGAATCATTTGTTTTAATGGTTTTGCAGTTATTTTTAACAAATCTATAAATATTTATATAACATTAGAAATAATTACTTTCAACTAAGAAATAAATGATATGTTAAACACAAAGGTAACAGAATCACACCTCCACTGCATCATGTTTTAGGTATTAATTTCATTGTAACATGACTGTATCCTGCTGATCACATTTAAAATTGGTTCTGAAACCAAAGAATGTGCTAAAAACAAAACAAAGTTCCTACTGTATAAAAGGCTTTTTTAATTATACAGTGGAGTCACATCATTTTTGTAACTTCCAAGCTAATAGCTACCATCAGCAAACATATAGCATCACTGATTTTAAAATATGCCCCAATAACTTCATTTAAGCATGTAGCTACCTACGTTTAATGTGTTTAGTCAGAAGGTGGTGTGTAACTCAGAGGGTAAAGACTCCTATGTCTGAAAAATTGCTGGTTTGATTGATCTGCCCCAGCAGATCAATGACAAAACCATTAGGCTCTTGAGGGGGTGACTAGGGACAATTGCTGAACATGGTCAGTTGTTGAACAAATGTCACATCAAAGAAGTAAATTTTGCACATATGCAATAACTCCTTATCACATTTAAAGGGACTGATTTCTTGGCATTTAATTGTGTTATAGGTTTGTTTGGCAGTTCATCTAGACTTGGACGTTAAAGCAATATGATATACCATGGTACTTTGGGTTAATAAATTTTTTAGCATTTATCAGCAAAATTCATCATGCCCAACCACCCCCCCCACCCCCCCGGTGGGCAAATTTTATTGCCAAGATTTTAAAATATCAGAACATTCCTGCATTTGAAAATACAATAGAAATACAGTATAATGTCTGGACAGTATAACATTATGAAAAATTAGATACTAACCAAGCCTAAACTGACCCTGTTTGTCAATTGTCCCCTAATCTCGCCTGAAACATTAGTGCTCCGAGGGAAGCTGAACACTGACTGACTGCCTTACTGGAGACCAAGGATTGTGACGCATAAGAATCAGAATTTCAGACACAGGGATTAATAAAGTACAAAAATAATAATTATTAAAAAACATTGCCTAGAGAGCCGGATAGTATATTGCTACGTAAAGCTAATTTTGTCTGGACACTAGGCCAGTCATTGCCTGTCGGTATACTGAGTTGTGTGGCATTAACCTGCATGCTTATCTTCATGTTTCCTTTCCAAATAATGATAGGAATTGAAAGTCATGCCATATGCATCCCTCAGTCTGCTTCTTTTTGCTGAATGTCTTGTGCAGAAACTCATGGTTTATGTTACAAACAGGATAACTGCTGACTTGGCGCACATGATGGTAGCATGAGAGGCTGTGCGCACAATGTTTGAAAAATACTGAAGTTAATATAAGAAATCAGAGACGCTAAAACTCCATACACTGCACTGGACTCAATAACGAGTCTGAACTCCAGTGACATAACTCTGGAAGTACCCCGTATTAAGCAGAAAAGCAAAATATAACCAGGTTTCAAGAATAAAGATTAAACCTTCAGTATATAACATTTTTGAAGCTGGGTACCACAAATCACAGAATGATATGTGACAAATTAACTATTGTTTTAAATCAGTTAAATCACTCATTTACCATCACAGGTGATTTCAGCCACTTTCTCATCATGGCACACATTCCCTCCCCAGGGAGCAGACGGACACTGCCATACTGTGGAGTCATGGGGGCGACACTGGAGCTCGTCAAGCCAGTGTGGGGCCCCTTCCAGCCGAGACCTAGTTTTAGAAACAGTGCCACTCTTTCCACAGTTAAGATGCTGACATATGAGACTAGCTGTGCTTGTATCCATGTTACTGAAGCAAACATTTCCCCAAGTGTTATTGTAGAAAACCTCCAGCTGTCCAGAGCAGCCTCCTGCCAGTTGGATACCATTAAAATCTACAAGAAAAAAGGGAGATCAAAATAAAATTATATGTAATAATTACTTTCAGGTTTAATACAAGTTCAGGGACACAGTGAGCCCTAATCCTATCCCAGCAAACACAGAGCAGGGGACACCCTGGACTGGATGCCAGTATATTACAGGGCAAGCACTCATTATAGGCAATTTGCAAACATCAATTCACCTAAACATCCATTTGTTTACAAAGGGATGAATCCAGAATGCCTAGAAGACACCAACATGAGCAAAGGGTGACCATGCAAACTGCAGCTACAGAGGCAGCAGCCAAACCGGCAAACCCGTAAATGTGTCATACAGCTGACAAGTGGCTCACCACAGGACACCCAGTTAAATTATGCTTAATTTAAATTTAAAGTAACCTGATAAATTCAATAATGGACATCACACAGCCTTACCTGAACACACAACTCCCACATCTTCCTTGTGCTGACAGTCGTTCTGTCCCCATTGTACTGGACAGTCCCACAGAGACGTCTCATTCCCCTCACAGTCCACCTCATCCAGCCAGATGGGTCCAGATCCTGCTCCAAAGAAGGTGGGCACTGGGTCACTGAGAGCCGTCCCACACTGGAGCTGCCTGCACACCACCTGAGCATCCTTCAGGTCCCAGGAGTCTCCACACACTGTCCCCCAGGAGCCCTGGTGGAGCACCTCCAGCCTCCCTGCACAGCCCCCAGCATCACCCACCAGCCTGAGGGATCTGTGCTCTTCAGAGGAGGAAGAAAGGAGGGAGGATATGAATAAAGTTAAAAAGAATAGAGGCCACATGAGCAATAGGATGATAATTTTACTTGTATATCTGTAACATGTATAACTGAAAATGCACTCACTGGAGCACACTATGGACACCTGTGCACTGGAGCTGCAGTTGACTCTGTGTGGATCACTGCAGTTCATCAGGTGAGACTCACTCCCAGAGCAGTGATACCCTGTCAGACACACATCACTGTCCCCTGTCCCAGACAGGGAGGAGCTGTACAGCCTCACTGCAGAGCCACAGCCCAGCTGCCTGCAGACCACAGAGGCCTCCCTGATGTTCCAGGAGTCCATGAGAACTCTGCTCCAGGTCTGCTGGTAGTAAACCTCCACGTGACCCTCACAGCCACTCTCTCCAGAAAGTCGTACTGTCCCATCGAGGGCTGAGAGAGATTTAGACCCTGCAGAAACATCACTAAAGTTCAATATGAATAGCATAAATGGAGCATATTCTAGCAGGTTTATATGATGATCTGACAGAAAACCCCAAGTTTACATGTGAAAATATACCGCTCATGCAGTAATAAGTCCATCATTGCTCACCCTGACAGATGAGTCCTGCATCCCGTCCATGAGAGCATGCAGCTCGACTCCATGAGGACACAGCACACTGGGAGAGGTGTGTCTCATTCCCCTGGCACTCAAACACATCAGCCCAAATGCGGCCCCTCCCCTCTCCAAACCAGGCCTGCCCTGGCACTGCCACAGCGCCCCCACACTGCAGCTGCCGACAGAGGACACTGGCTGCTCTTATATACCAGGATGCATCACACACTGTCCCCCACTCACTGAGGTACTGCAGCTCCACCCTCCCGGAGCAGGAGTCAGGGCCGCCCACCAGCCTGGAGTCTCTGTACCCTGCAATCAGCACAGGGGGTTTAACATCTGTATTTTAACTACAGGATTATAAGAAACAAATTGTCTATCCATCAGTTTTCCATAACCATTGATCCAGTACATCAGTTTGCAGCAAACACATGGAATGAGGCAGGGGAACATCTTTGTCGTGATGCGTCATGAAATAAACACAAATTAGTAGTTCACAGAACACGGGCATTGTAGAGACACCAGGAAGGTAAAAATGTTTTGAAATACACGGAAAACATAGTATTTAAGTAAATGTGTTTTTAGGTAGCTTGTTTATCCATCCATCCATTTTCTAAAGCCGCTTGTCCAATTGAGGGTTGTTGGGAGTCCGGAGTTTATCAAGAAAGTTACGGGCACAAAGCAGGGAACAACCCTGGATGGGGAGCCAACCTGTCTAGCTTGTGTATAAAAATATGCTGAATGTGACAATGTACCTTGATACACAAGGCAGTGTTACCTACAGAAGGCAGTGAAGCACTGCGCCTCACTCAATAACACATGTTATGCTCTATAACTATTAGTAATGTTGCTCTTACCAGAACACACCAGTCCTGCTGCATTTTCTTGTGAGCAGCTCTGCTTCTTCGTAGGTGATTTTGGGCAGAAGTAAATATGTGATTCGTTCCCTCTACACTGGATCTCCTCTGCCCACATATTTCTGCCCCCCTTCCTAAACGCATCCTCCCCTAGCACCACTGGGATCCCACAGCCCAGCTGCCGACAAATAACCTCTGCATCCTGCAGGTCAAAGTCAGCATCACACACTGTGCCCCAGGTTCGTCCATGCCGCATCTCCACTCTCCCAGAGCACAGGTGTGGACCTTGTGCCAGTCTGACCTCACGGTGATCTGTGAAGTTTACAGAAGGAAAAAGAGGCAATAGTTTATTAACATTGTCTATTATTTTATTTACAATGATTAATTCCAGTGTATATTTAAATGGAAGAATTATCCTGTTCCCACAGTAGATACTGGTCTGTAGTTTAGATTCTGTAATATATTAGTTGTAAGAATGTTAATATTTCACAAGACCTAATTTTTGTTTTACGGCAGAGAAATTGTATTTGTAAATAATAATAAAGATACGGCTTCTTAACACCCTATTTCTTACCTGAGCAGACGACTCCAGCATCCTCAGCATGATCACAGTCATTATCTCCCCATCCTTTGTGTGTACAGTCTTTCAGCGTCGACTCTGACCCCTTACAAGACACATCATCCATCCATATCTTCCCTATTCCTGCTGCAAAATGACCTCCATATTGTACTTGTGCTGCTTCTCCACATAGCATCTCTCTACACACCACTGCAACATCCTCCATGTCCCAGTCATCATCACACACTGTGCCCCACTCTCCTTCATGAAGAACCTCCACTCTCCCAGCACAGGGACCAGTGCCATCCACCAGCCTCACGTTACCCCCACCTGGAAACACAGGAGAGTTACTATTAAGTCATTGATTATCATGTTTGGTAATTTTACTGAAGGTATTATGATGTGATATATATTACCAAGAGGAATAAAGATAAGCAGATGATCTTACAATGTTGCAGAAAACTAATGTAAGATGTTTTATAAACAGCTATTAAGAAGCTATTAAGGATTTGTGTTAGAGCCTCTTAGGGTCTGTATGTGAAACAGGACCATGTATGACAGCGTGAAACATTTGCTTTTCCTTTTGAAGGTCAAAGGGGCAGGGAAAAGGTCAGCATGTATCAAACCCTTCATGTATATTTTATAATCACTTATCCAGTACAGGGTGACGATGAGCCCAGAGTCCATGAAGTTCAGGGCACAACAGCAGGGACACCACTGCAAGACACACTGTCTCCCCCACGATCACACACTGGGGGCTGTTTAGAGGAACCAGTTCAGGTAACTTTGACTGAGGCACTCAGAGGGACCACTTACAGACACGGGGAGAGCTTGTGACACACAGGAGAATAGGAAACGGAAGACAGTGTAGACGTTTAGGGGCTGGATAGAGAATCAGGTGTATCTATGGGGAATGCAGGCCTTCAACTTAAAATTTTACTGTTGGTTATTTAGCAGATTATATATATATTATTTATTTTTCTTTCAGTGAAAAAACCCAAGTGGTCCTCTGAGCGGGAGACCTCCTAGCGAGGGGCCCGGGTTTCTCCAGTTTGAGATCCCTGTTCCAGAAGCTTCCCTAACTAACACGTTTAATCTCTCCTTTCTATTAAATACAGCCTTTCTCCAAATATATTTTTAATTCCTGATCTCTGTTATCCACAACATCAATAAATCTTAAACGTGAATGTATTTATACTATAATATTTTTATTTCTTATTTTACGAAATATTTACTGCCCTTCAGGACCAAGAGCACAGAGCTGTAGTGAATTTAGAATATAAAGAATTTTCTAATCGCACAAGACAAGGTCTAGCTAATGTCCATGGGAAGGGTTTGAATACAGGCCACATATTTTGATATTCTTTAAAATATCTGCTCACAAAAAAACCTGTATTTTAAATTTATACACAATTTATTGTGCACACCAAAAACTGCAGTCAAATATGTCACTCTTCTGACATTTGTAGCGTTACTCCTACTGTGCATGCGATTTCATAAGAAACAGTTTAAAGTTTAAAAAAAAAAATGTTTATAATAAAAAAAACAGTTTAAAGTAAAAAGTTTTTTTTAAAAGAATGTTTATATTTAACATTAAATTTAATTTTTGAATACGAAAGAGGGAAACTTGCTAAACATAAATGTGCAACTAAATATAATACAATATAAGTTAAGCGCATTTTGCAGTTTGGGAATATGAATATTTTGTTGGCCAGATCCTTACTGGATCTGAAAAAAGAAAGCAAGCGTATTCTCAACTGCCCTCTACATCAGGTGGAGCAGGACAAATGAATCAATTTATATTTTAATGATATGGTTTTATTTATTTATTATTTTGTTTATTATATAGTCTGTATTTTTAAATACCAGCAAATTATTTGCTAGCGAAAAGCTGAGGCGTGAAAAAGCCTGAAACTTACTAAATTCAGCAGCAAGAACATAAATTCTTTCCAGTCTTACTATAATTCCTGCCAGGCAAATTGAACTGATTGAACTTTTTTACTCTACTGTCAGTTATAAAAGCATAATAGTCAGAAATCTTTTAATAATATGCCAAAAATCTTAAGTATCTTAAGTAAAAAAAGTTTGCAAATAACTTTAAGCATTTCTGTTTACAAATAGATTGCAGGTCATTTTTACCCTGAATATCCAAAGCAAAAAGATTCTACTACTTTGCCCTGATTATGACAATAATTACAAAGTATAACTTATAACTTTTAGATAAAATGTCATTTTAGTAAAAAAAAAAAATCACCATTTAACAAGCATGAAACCAATTCTGTATAACACTGTACAATTTGATTACTTTTTTGTATTGTAGTTTGGAAGGATTATTCTATCTATGACTTAACTTGTGCTACGCACTTTCAGGATCTGACCCCCTGACCAAGTGGACCACAGGAGCAAAGGTAGAGACAGTACTTACTGGCTGTGGTGAGCAGGACCAGGAAGGGGAGAGAGAGGATGAGCAGGGACACCTCCATCTTCATTATGTCACACTGACAGTCCTCAAACCTGAGACCTAGACCCTCTTCTTTGAGCTTTCACGGTAAGGGAGCGAATTTGTATTTAACCCCCCAGGGAGACCACACCCCCATCCACCAATCACACTCAGCACTGCCTTATGAGAGGGACTACAGGAACTCATCAAACGGTACAATGACAAATCAGAAGAGGTTGTGATCATGTTCTCCATATATACACAGGGTGTCTGCAGGGAATCCTCCTTCCGGCATAAGATACATGTTCAGTATATGACTGACTGGGGCGTAAAATGAAATCGAAACACTCAGCCTCTATCTGAAGCTGCACTGGGACGTTCTAGAATAAAACACTTGTGAACATGACAGTGTGTTTGCTTCCCTGAACATCTATAACTGTCACCAGCCCTGGATGCAGAGATGAACAGGTTCCTCGAAACTGACCAGAGCTTCCCAAATGTGCAACAGTAATTTAATTGTTTTTTCTTATAACTGGAATCCCATATATATCAAACATGTTAAATGGTAAACAAGTGTCCTATGCAATATATTGACAGATGAGTCTAATGGCATCAAATAAAATTTTAAAATTCACATAAATTTTAATAAACTTTATGTTTTATTACATTTATTTTACTCGACTTCACTCTTTGCTCTTCTTTGCACTGAGACACAGTTTCCACCCTGTTACAGCAGATGATTGCTAAAAATACATATTAAATTATATCATATAGTAAAAATTAATGAATGAAATCATGAAAAACAAAATTCGAGATTTTTAATATTTTTAATTCTGGTAAAACATGGTTATGACAGTTTTGTGACATTTAAAATTATAATTGAAATTTTACTGTTCACCTCATTTTACTTGCTACAGATATTTAAAACTTACACAAATGATACTGATCCAATAATGTTTCAGCTTGAATAGTAAAATTTCAAAAACTAAGCTGACAAAATTAATTCAAACAAATATTAATGTCATAGGCTGCAGTTTCTAATAATTTGAAGGTTAATTTATCAAGACTCATTGTTAAAAACAGCAAGGAAATAGAGAAACAGATATGTCACAGCAGCAGTAACATTATTAGGCTGGTGGCAGCAAATCTTCACGTAAACTTCTAAGCAGAAGCTTCCTCACACCGGACCGTCAGTCCCTAAGAAACCCTTTACACAACACCGTTACAGAACCTCTTATGGCCTGGAGGCTCCTCCACACACAGCATCACAGTCAGCCTGGTCAGATGTGGGTGACCTACTGGGACGCATCAGAAGATACATTGTAGCATCAGCAGTCACCATGACAATGGGATTCAGTAGAAATGTTTTTGTTTTTTTTATTTCATATTTTAAAATAAATCGCCATCCTCATAATATTGACATAGGCCATAGGGTTCCTAATGTTTCAGCCCACGATCAGAGGTGGATATTTCAGGTCCAGAAAGTAAAAATCCAAACCACGATTTTGTTTCAACCAACCAGTCGAGTACTCAGCAGGTTGGATAAAATGAAATCCTGGTCTGGATTTTTAGTTTCTGGACATCAAATGTCCACCTCTGACCATGATCCCAAAAAAAATCCCATTTTGTCAATTGTGGGGGGGGGGGGTTAGAGTTCTTTCAGTATAATTTGGGGGGGGGGGTCCCTGGATTGACTAGTTATGGTAAATTATTTTGTAACTGTTACGCCCAGCTCGTCCGATCCTCGTGTGTGCCACGCCCCCCTCATTACCTCGTGTTACTACCCGATTGTCATCAGCTGTTCCTTGTGCTTTCCTACCCGTCTGGTGTATTTAGTCGGCGTCTATACCTGTATTCCCTAGTTCTGTCATTAACGTTGTCCAACGTAGTGCCTGGTCCTGTCCCTGTCTGCCCGTCTGTGTGCAATAAACCCTGTTTGCCTGTCAGTCCGGCTCAGCTTGTCTGCTTTCCTGCTCGCCTGAACCGCGTCCGTAACAGTAACCCCTCCAGGGGTTGTGACCCCCACTTTGGAAACCTTGATTTATGGAATATACTACTGCATTACAATACTCAAAGTTCTTACTAGATACACCAACAATTACAGTAACTATAAAACGGATACGGATTCTTTATCTGCTCCTGAGACACAGCAGTGTTCGCTTGAACAGTGTCACCTGACAAAGCCTCAGAGCTCCTGGTCACAGGCAAAGCTGCCTGGTTTTATTTCAGCCGGTTTCCCATCACAGGCTGGTCTGAGACAGAGACACAGAGACTTGGACATCAAGCTGCACGTCCACTGCAGACAAACATGGACCACAACATGCTCTAAAAATCAGGACCCATTTCACATTTTCCAAGATTACTCCTGTACTTTGTAATTTATTCTATTTGGGAAATAAATTCCACCTACATTGGATCAACAATGGATCAATCCCACCAAATAAAGAAAAGCAGAATTTACAAACTGTTTGGCTGAAGCCACAGAGTTCTTTACTGTCTGTTATCAGCATTTCCAGCAGGCAGATTCAGAAAAACAAGCTCAGCGTGGCCATAATACATCAGCAGTATGTGCCACAGAAAGCAAATGCTCCATTACAGCTGTTAAACAATTAAAACCACATCCTTTAAAACTCTCTAAGTCATAGACAAATTTAACATGGGAACAGGGGATGATCATTGCATGGCGGTAACTCACCAGAAAGACTACAAGCATATTCCGTATGGGGATAACATGTAAACAAATGGGGAAAAAAAAAATGTTTTGATGTCACATAAACCGTAAAAAAGCTAAAAAAATATAATAAAAGGCAAAAAGGTTGTGGTTACAAAGTCCCGTTCAGATATTCAGGAAAATCCTTCATTCTGACCGTGTTGGGAAACCCTGCCATTCGGCAATAAAAATAATGAATCTACGAAATGCTCTTGGTATCCCCTGTGACATGGGGACAGTCAGTTCTCTCCCATGCTGCTGACACGCTGCCTGAAGTTCCCTCTGTTGATGCCTCTCAGGCTGAGAGAAGACCGGATGTGTGTGACGCTGACAGGCCAGGAAAGCTAACTGACACTGAACACCCCCCTCCTCCCCATTGGCTGGCATCTGTCCCGTCCCGAGGAGGTTACAGCGCTGCAGCACCAGGGCTGCTCTGTGGTTTCTCAGCTCTGATCACGTGCTTAGGCAATAGAACAAAATCAGTTATTTGTACCTGCTTGATGAACCTTTATCTGCAAGAATGATCATCTAATGCAGCTGCATGTGAAAAATACATAACAGTAACTGATGAAAATGTTTTTTTTTTCTGAGAAGCTTCTATGAGCACTGACTAGTGCCTAATGGTGTATCCTGAAAATACAGTCTGGAGAAGTTATAATTTACCAGGTTTTGAGTTGACATTGGTCTCTGTACTAAGACATTGGGCTCTTTTTTTAACGATCTAATGCAAAATCGTAAAGCACAATTAAGGCGCAACTAACACCAAATCCATCTTGCTAATATGACGGTGGACAAAACAGGCTTCACACCAGCCCAGTCCTAACTCTCTTAATTATTCAGAGGCGTATTTTGGGCATAACATGCAATAAACCAATCGGAATGGCACGTAACCTCACCTTTAAAAGGCAGGGGTGCATGAGGTATGGTGTATTGCCGTTTTAACGGCGCGTTTACGTGGCAAATTAGATCGGTTTCTGGCCAAGTAAACAGATGTGCGCAGCGTGAAAATGCAGGAGCACATGTTTACGGGAGCACCACTGTTCCATCTAAGCCTTTCGAGGTGAAACAGGCTTGGGATGAGGTAGCGGCGAGTGTGTCCTCTCGCATCATTACGTCATCCGCAGAGTACCGAAAATGGTATGATGATGTCAGAAGACAGAGAAGCTCGCAACAATAACACGGAGACAATGAATAACAAGGAAACACAGGGAAGTTACACTGAGGACGGTAAGGCACAGACACAGCGAGTAATCATGCAATGGCTAAGATACGTCAGAATCACACACAGCACAACAATCTACACTAACAAATGCAAACGGGGGCTATAAACACTCGCTCACAAGGCATGCTGGGACATGCAGATACCACCAGCGCTACACTACATATAAATGAAATAAAATATAATAAACCGAGGCTCATGCACCCGCAAGTTTCTAAAATGCGGCGCTTAAATACTGTTCAACAATACGCCACTGATTTTCTGAGGTTTTCCAGCTCCAAAAGTCCCAACTCACATCACCTCCTATCCTGTCACACTTTTCCCTCTCATGTCCCACCTCTGTCACTTGTGACGTCTCAGCTATGGCAGTTGGAGCTGTACTGTCACAGCTGCAGGATACAGTGGATTGACCCATTTTCTTTGCCTCCTGTGCTCTTACCCCCCACCAATCAAAAATATTCTGTGGGTGAACGTGAGGATCTAGCCTGTATCTGGGCCTGTGAGCGATGGCACATGTACCTCTATGGCTGGGCATTTACACTGCGCACAGACCACCAGGCATTGACAGACCTGCTTGCAAGAATTGGTACAGGGCGCAAACCACTCCGACTTTACCAGTAGTCAGAGCGACTTCAGCAGTACAATTTCACTGTGTTTCACCCCAGGTTGTGATAATATTGTGGCAGATCTGCTGTCCCACTCCACCCAGTATCCTGCAGTGCCTGACTCTCAGGAGCCAGACCTCATCCAGATGTTGCCCACAACACTGAAGGCAGCTGTCTCCATCGATGACATAGAAAATCTAGTTAGGGATTGTGCAGCCTGCCTTATAAGTGGGGAACATGGGCCCACCGGCACCACCCCCTCTGCAGCCTCTGCTTTGGCCTGCCCGTCACTGGGAACATCTCTAACTGGACATCTGTGGGGAACTACATGGAGTTCCACGCCACCAGTGCTTCCTTCTTTTCATGGATGATCTCTACTCTAAGTGGTCTGAGGTGGTCTCTACTGGCACTGTCACAGCACGGGAGGTCACTGACTTTCTAGACACCCTCTTTGCTCGATGGGGACTTCCTGTGTAACTGTGTGGTTGTTTGACTGTTTATTTTTTGAGGCAGATGGTAGACATAGAGTACCACTCAAAAGTTTGGACACGCCAAGCCGCCTACAAAGGAGAGTGATAGAGTGGAACGTCACATGACCAGGCCACCTGACCTAAACCCTGTAAAGATGGTTTTGGAGCAGTTTGCCCAGAGAGTGAAGGAAAAGCAGCCAATGAGTGCTCAGCACTTATGTGGGACCTCCTTCAGGACGGCTGGAAAGGCATCCCAGGAGGCCACCTCATGTAACTGGCATAGAGGAGACAGTAGGGGCAGCCAGGGCCTGGGACAATTGGGGTAAAGGGCCTGGCTCAAGGGCCCAGTGGTGGCATCGCTCTGCGGACCATGGGATTTGAACTGATACCTTTTTGGTCAAATCATAATTCCGTATGTGTGATTTTATAGTTGTAATATTTTTTAATCACTAAAATACAAATAAACCTTTTTATGGGTAGGTGTGTCCAAGCTTTTGACTGCTGCTGTACATCAGTAAACAAAGGAAGCGTATGGTGGGTCTCCAGTATGAACTTGCAATGAGAAACACAAATCATTAGGAGTCTTGTGGCATCAGGGGCAGAAGCTGGCAAGGGCAGGACGATTTGCCATGGGGGGCAACTTCTGATGGGGTGTTAATGCAGCAAAACACCAGCGCCACCCACATATTAGAAATTATGGGAAATGATGGAAAGATTGAGTTTTATTATGAAATTATTTACCACAGTTATCAAAGTGTAAACATTTTAGTCTGCAGTAATTGTTCATACCACCTATATTTGGCAACATGCTTATTGAAAACATTCATTGATGGCAAATTTTAACATTAAACATACACAGTTCCAAATACATATACACAGACTTTGTTATATAAAGGATATGTTTAATTAGAGTAAAACTGAGCCAAAACCATAAAAGTTTGAAAGAATAACATTCAGTTATTACATGCAAAATAATTAACTTATTATATTGTTTTTTTGTTGCTGAAATTATAGCAACATATTGTGTGGATTTGGGTTTGAGTCCAGTTAAACCAACTGAAATATTCCCTTCTGACGGAGAAAAACAGAAGAAGAATGAAAATAACTCACCAAATATCATCTTTGTCCATGACAGTCATTCTGACTCTGACTATATACATATTCATCTAGATTAGCAAGTAAGTATTTTAAGTTATACTAGTTACTGGGGTTCATGATATGCAACAAAGAGTTTATCTTAATGTGAATGTTACAAATATGAATAACTGACCAAAGCAAATTCCAAACTCAGAATTATACATTCAAATAACCGTTTAATGGAATAAGTAAATGGGTACCTTTGTTTTTATTTTTATTTTACAATACTATGGAAAAATAGGAAAACAAAACCCTGTGGCCTATAAGTGATTGATGGATAGATAGAGAACAAAATCATAAAACTATGGATTAATTGTTAATATGATTACTATACTGTTTTCCATATAAAGGCTTTGTGAGCTTGGAGTCTATCCCAGAAATATCAGAGGCAGGATTCAAAGAATCAGCCATGGAGACCTGAGGCCAATATGCTGCCTCCAAGACCATCATTCTTACTCAGCTTAGGCATGTGGACCATTTTTACACTTAGATTTCACACACTGATGCAAATACGAGATTATCAGTCAAACTAGTACCAGTTTTAAAGTATGAAGGTAAAGGTAAGAAGTTCCATGTAAAACTCTGTGAATGTGAGTCCCTAAGGGATGTAGGAACTACAAGACTCCTCCCCCACATCGTCATAGTCAGTCTGGTGTGGTGTGAGGGGGGGGTCCCTCTGGGGCAGGGTGGTCTCACCTACAGACACACAGCAGAAGATTACAGGAGTTGAAAGAAGCCAGACAGAGTGTTTGACACTGTGGATTTGCAGGTGATTCATTACTGAAGGGAAACACACAGGATATCATACCTGGCAGATCAAGCGAGTGTCTTTGTTATATAAATGACTGTATACTCATAATGTCACTGTGGTGTGAATGCAGCAGAATCACAGAGATAAAGCTGAGGAATCTCACCTGAAGCCCCAGAGCTCCCATCCAAAACATGCTGTTTATTTTTAATTGTGTTTCCCATCACAGGAGAGTCTGTGATGAACAGACAGAGAGTAAAGCAGAGTGTCCTATCATCAGCACTGTTCAGTATGTTCCAGATACACACAGGCTTTGACTACATCATGAAATAGCTTAGAAATATGATAATTGAAAGAAACAAATGACTTACAAAGCAGTTTGAGTATTGATTGAGAAACTGTCGCCTCCCCCACTGCTTGTGTGTGCAGAGAAACTCACCTGGTAAAACATGTGGACTCTGTTCTATACCCTCAACATCATCATAGTCCTCTGGTGTGTCCTCTGTCTCCATAAACCCTGAACCAGGAACAAAGGATTCAAGGTAAGACAAATGTATCTGCAATATTACAGTTTAATTATAAACTAGTGACAACCTTTACCACCTACAGTACATATGATTTATACAATCCATAAGAAATTATAAAGGGAAAATATACTAAATATTTAAAACGTGTAGATAAAAAGTACATACGTATCTCTGATCATCCCATCCAGAGTGTACCCTATGCTGCAGCCCCACCCCCCATCTTCATGACCAAGATAAGCGGTTAGAAGATGGATGGATGGATGGATGAACGGATGGATGTTTTTAAATGGTCCAAATTGTAAACAGTCCAAATGTTTAGCTTACAGTAGGTATCTGCAGTGGGTCGCACCAGCTAAGCGCAAGTTCAATCTCAGCCTACGATAGACGTAAACTGTCCCTACGATCAAGTTTACGCAATACTAAAGAATAATCGGTTGCCCTACACAACTAGTTTCAATGTAGCACTTAAAAATTATAAGGTAAATTTTACACTACCTTAACATTAGGTGGAAGGTCCATCGTAACAAAAAGTTGTGAAAATGGCACAAATGTGAAATACTAACTAGGGCATAACTTAAGTAGGAGTAATGAAACAGACAAATAAATGCAGCACTAGTTTCAAACTAGCTAGTTTCAACGAAAGACTTCAAGTATACTTTACACCTGAATTTATGACCGAAGTTACAGTAAGCTGGGGCAACCCACTACTGAAGCTGTATTAAAGTGATTGAACTGTTTTATTTTAACACAGTAAATTGTTGCTGTATAAACCTGCATGGGAAGGTTATTTCCTCATTGTCGCCCACATCATCATAAGCATATGGCAGATCCTCAGAAAAGACACTTTCTGTAAAGGAGAGAGTCATTCAGGCCTGAACTCACTGAGACGCTACCTGTGAGATTAGAGTGACTGATGCTCACACCAGGAAAGCTAACAAACAATCCATCACCATTATGCTCTTCCTTCACATCTTTATCTACCTGACAGCTTCACTACACGTGGTAAAATAAATCATTCTTCCCCAGTGCAAAGAGGACAAAGAGATGATCTTACCTTTATGGATCAGGTTGTATTCTACCTCCTCATAGATGGGCTCCTGTGGACTGGGGAGCGACCCCATGTACATAGCTATGGGGGTGGACACACAGAGACAGCGGCTGTGAGCTCTGAGAGAAAGGACTGCCCTCCATCACTTCAAAGATATTCTGCACTGGTGCCATATCTGGGCCGTCAGAAAATGGAAATTACCGCTAATTTGGCTATTTTTGCAAATATATTTAAAGTCATTCTGAGATTCTGACTAGTTCATGTGCTAAAATAAGCCAAGTGAGCGCGTGTAGACTGTGTAGAATCCCAGCCATATCCCCATCTACCTCTTTTCAGCTCTCGGTTCTGGTACAGCTGATTAACAAGTACAGCCAACAGCAGGAAGAGAAGAGCTCCGAGGACCAGGAAGACCACAAACGGAACGGACAGGATTTGTCGAGAGGGAGCGCTAGGTACCGCTGAGGGAGGGAGACAGAGGTTTGTGCTAAAATTATTTCTGATATAGGATAGTGATCTATTTATAGTTATGAAGTTAATACAAACAATACTGGCATTCAAAAGCATTTACTTTGAATATATATTCAGCTAGTAAAGCTGTGTATCTATCAAGCCTGTGCTATGAATGAGATTGGAACTACAATATACTAGTGAATAGGAACATTTGTAAACATTGCTTACTGTTAATGCATATAAATGTTTCTGCATATACTGATACTTTAGCTTGGAGTATATATGTTATTTACGGGCATTTGAGGCGATATTTAAACATTTCCCAATCATGGTACTGCTGTGAATATCAGCAGTATTTTAATATATAAACATCTACTGTCCCTTGATTTGTTTACAAGCATCACTATCCCATGCAGTATAATTTCAAGCCAATAAAATACCTGGTTTCTTGGATGTCATGGTGGGTGACTGGGTATCTGAAATACAAGTACAAAACAATTACTTATTTCATACAATGTACACTATATGGACAAAAGTATTGGGACACACCTCTTAATCATTGAACTTCGGTGCTTCATTCAGACACATTGCCACAGGTGTATAAAATCAAGTACCCATCCATGCAGTCAGGTTTGCAAATATTTATGAAAGAATGTGTCATTCTGAAGAGCTCAGTGAATTCAAGTGTGACACTGTCATATGATGCCACCTTCACAATCAGTGGAGTGATGTAAAGTACGCCGCCACTAGACTCTGAAGCAGTGGAAACATGTTCTGTGGAGTGACAAATCACGCTTCACTGTCTGGCATTCAGATAAGTCTGGGTTTGGCAGATGCCAGGAGAACGGTACCTTCCTGACTGCATTGTGCCAAGTGTAAAGTTTGGAGGGATTATGGTGTGGGGTTGATCTTCAGGGGTTGGGCTTGGCCTCTTAGTTCCAGTGAAGGGAACTCTTAATGCTGCAGCATACCAAGACATTTTGGGCAATTCTATGTTTGAGGAAGGTCCTTTTCTGTTCCAGCATAACTGTGCCCCAGTGCACAAAGCAAGGTCCATAAAGACATGGATGGATGAGTTTGGTGTGGAAGAACTTGACTGGCCCACACTGAGCCCTGACATCAACCCCATCTAACTAGAATGGAGACTGAGAGCCAGGCCAGCATCAGTGCCTGACCTCACAAATGCTCTTCTGGATGAATGGGCAAAAATTCCTACAGACACACTCCATAATCTTGTGGAAAGTCTGAAGAGTAGCAGCTGTTATAGCTGCAAAGGGGGAGGGGGAACTCTATATTGATGTCTATGGAATAGAGTGGATATTATAAAAGTCCCTGAAATGTGTAATGGTATAATGGCCAGGTCTCCCAATACTTTTGTCCACATAGTGTACGTCTTACACTTCTCAAACTTTAAAATGTTATATATGTATTAACAACATTACCTGAAGCTGTAGTAAGCTGTAAAGATGAACCTACAAAATACCAAAATAAAGTTTATTAATAAATATCCTAAATCAAACTTTCTTTGCTTTTAACTGAGCACTTTCTGATGTAAGGTTCCACCTGCACAGGTAACTCCAGCATCCTCCTTGTGGCTGCAGCTCCTCTGCTCCTGCAGAGAGTGAGGACAGTCCCACAGGTGGAGCTCATCACCCCTGCAGTTCACCTCATTCAGCCAAATGGAGCCATTTCCTCGTCCAAAGGCAGAGTTCCCATGAGCCTCCAGTGCTGTCCCACAGCCCAGCTGTCTGCAGACCACCTGGGCGTCTCTCAGGTCCCAGGAGTCGTCACAGACCGTCCCCCAGGAGCCATTATGCCACAGCTCCACCCTCCCTGAGCACTCGCTACTGCCCCCCTGCAGTCTCACAGGGAAGTGGCCTATGGGGAAGATAAATACTTTAAAATAAAAAGCTGTACAGCACACAGTGAACATATGTGTGGATGACAGAGCTCAGCGATCCACTTTGAAGGAGTTTTCTATTAAATAAAAAGAAATAGAAAGATTCAAACTGAACTTACGTGAACATAATTTCTGACTGGCACCAGTGGAACATGACAAGTAGCTACGTGGAATATTTTCCTTCTCCTCACCTTGACAAAGAAAGAATTCTTAGTGATAGTTAAAGATAAACAAATCAACCTTAATGTCGCCAGATCTCAGATTAGATATATGAAGCAGTAATTATACTAAATGATCATCTAATATTATAAGAAAGCACAGGAAGCTGACAGAAGCCGTGTATGATTCAAAGCACTGTTGTAAAAATCAGTAGCATTAATAAAGCATTGATAGGTAATAATAAGTACATAGTCATATAGAAATATATGAAATAGATGTAAAAATGCACATATTTATATACATTGTATGTATAATAGGAGTGTAAGGGTACACATATTATTTCCGGAAATTTTCAGTACGGGTCTTTTGGTTCGGTTCGCATATGGACCGTTACACAGTCCTAATATGGAGCTGAAAGCTGCTAATGTGAATAATTTGGGTAGGCCATCAATATAGATCAGGTACCGTTAATTTCCAAAATGTTCACCTTAATGGATGTTTACTTTATTTTTATGTATTTGAGAGAATATTTATTTCTATGTACTTTTAAGTAAATTTTAGTCTTTTATTAGTACTTTGCAGCAGTATTGACTGAAAATATTATTTAAAAAAATCATACTTTATTCAGCAAACCACAGCTTAGTAAAGAAAAAAAGAAGCAATTTATATTTTGTTTCTTTTACCTCCCGCTATACCGAAAATGTACAGAACCGTGACTTCAAAACCGAGCTACATACTGAACCGTGATTTTTGTGTACTGTTACACCCCTAAAGTACAATATGTATAATTTCAAAAACAAAAAAAATCCAAAAGAAAAAATATTAAATAAATAGGAAATATGAAACTAATTATAATAATTATTGACTTACTTTCACATGTGATTTCAGTCACTTCATCATGATCACATTTATTCTCCTCCCAGGGAGCAGACGGACACTGATACAGTGTGGAGTCATGGGGGCGACACTGGAGCTCGTCAATCCAGTGTGGGGCCCCTTCCAGCCGAGACCGTGTATTCTGAACAGTGCCACTCTTTCCACAGCTAAGATGCTGACATATGAGACTAGCTGTGTTTGCATCCATTTTATTGTAGCAAACATTTCCCCAAGTGTTATTGTAGAAAACCTCCAGCTGTCCAGAGCAGCCTTTGGCTAGTTTAAACTCCATGAATTCTATATGGAAGCAGATGAAGTGAATAAGTTGTCATGTTAGACAATCTTTGAAATGAAAATGTAAATAAATTGGCATTATTAGTAAATAGTAAATCTACTCCATAAGTCAGCTCTTAATAATGGCATATTCAATAACTGGTTAAATATTATTGACATATCATCTTCCCTGTCTAGTAGGTTGTTATACATATAACAACTAGGATAAAATGTCTTAGATATAACAGTTTGAATTTATAAATGTCACATTCTCTTCATGGATGTTCACTTTCCTCACCTGAACACACAACTCCCACATCTTCCTTGTGCTGACAGTCATTCTGTCCCCATTGTACTGGACAGTCCCACAGAGACGTCTCATTCCCCTCACAGTCCACCTCATCCAGCCAGATGGGTCCAGTTCCTGGTCCAAAGTAGGTGGGCACTGGGTCACTGAGAGCCGTCCCACACTGGAGCTGCCTGCACACCACCTGAGCATCCTTCAGGTCCCAGGAGTCTCCACACACTGTCCCCCAGGAGCCCTGGTGGAGCACCTCCAGCCTCCCTGCACAGCCCCCAGCATCACCCACCAGCCTGAGGGATCTGTGCTCTTCAGAGGAGGAAGAAAGGAGGGAGGATATGAATAAAGTTAAAAAGAATAGAGGCCACATGAGCAATAGGATAATCATTTTATTTGTATATCTGTAACATGTATAACTGAAAATGCAGAGCACTCACTGGAGCACACTATGGACACCTGTGCACTGGAGCTGCAGTTGACTCTGTGTGGATCACTGCAGTTTATCAGGTGAGACTCATTGCCAGAGCACTGATACCCTGTCAGACACACATCACTGTCCCCTGTCCCAGACAGGGAGGAGCTGTACAGCCTCACTGCAGAGCCACAGCCCAGCTGCCTGCAGACCACAGAGGTCTCCCTGAAGCTCCAGGAGTCCATGAGAACTCTGCTCCAGGTCAGCTGGTAGTAAACCTCCACCTGACCCTCACAGCCACTCTCTCCAGACAGTCGTACGGTTCCATCCAGAGCCGAGAGAGATTTAGACCCTGCAGAAACATCACTAAAGTTCAATAGGTAATAATAGCACTAAAAAGAACAGCACAACTGGAGAATGTTCTGTCAGGTCAATATGAAGATCTGACCAGCAACTTCCCATGATAATTTATGAACATGTCTCCTCTATACCTCTGATGTAATAATAAATCTATCAGTCCTCACCCTGACAGATGAGTCCTGCATCCCGTCCATGAGAGCATGCAGCTCGACTCCATGAGGACACAGCACACTGGGAGAGGTGTGTCTCATTCCCCTGGCACTCAAACACATCAGCCCAGATGCGGCCCCTCCCCTCTCCAAACCAGGCCTGTCCTGGCACTGCCACAGCGCCCCCACACTGCAGCTGCCGACAGAGGACACTGGCTGCTCTCATATCCCAGGATGCATCACACACTGTCCCCCACTCACTGAGGTACTGCAGCTCCACCCTCCCAGAGCAGGAGTCAGGGCCGCCCACCAGCCTGGAGTCTCTGTACGCTAAATACAAAACATGGAGTTATTATAACTGCAGGATTATAAGAAACAAATCCAGTGCAGAGTATCAGCAGGTCAAGTCTAACCCAAGAAGCACTGGGCTGGAAGCAGGGGAACGTCTTTGACGAGCTGGTAGGTCATCAGTGAGCACATGCATAAGGATTCAATATGGGCAACTATTTCATTTATAGAATATTCTGCACAGAAAGATGTATTTCAGTAAGTATACTGTACACTGAGGAGGCAGACGGTGTGCAGGGTTAGATCTGAAGTGTTTTGTGTGTTTTAATATATTTTGCTGTGTCCAGATTAAAATGACTATTGTTTGCATTTAAAATGACATATAATGTGTTTGTTGCTTTTGCTTTGGTTTATAAAACGAATTGAATGAATGTGGGAGAGACATTTTTGTTGGTAGAGAGGGTTCTCCACTACAAGAGCTAAGCTAAATGTTCAAAGCTGATTTGGTTGGAAACTGTAACCCGACTCCTTTTATCCACGACTCTGGGGACTAAGGGAAACATTAATTATATGAGGGTTGCACATGTATAAGATCACAAAGCACTGTGTTTGACTACTCATTCATCTACCTTCCATATAAGGTTCATTCATATATATATATATATATATATATATATATATATATATATATATATAATACTTTATACAATACACTATTATTAATGAAATCAGAAATCCACCAATACAATTCATTTGTACCATACATTTGGCTTAAATGGATGCAGATCAAAAGCAGTTCATGTCAATAGATACATTTTTTTGACAAAAATTACATTTCCTCCAAGCAGCTGTAATATTGTTCTTACCAGAACACACCAGTGCCACTGCATTTTCATGTGAGCAATTCTGCATTGAGGGTGTATTCAGGCAGTAGGAAATATTGGTTTCATTTCCTTTACACTGGATCTTCTCTCTCCGCATTTGCTTGCTGTCCCCCTTCCCAAATGCAGCCCCCCCCAGCACCTCCACTGGGATCCCACAGCCCAGCTGCTGACACACAACCTCTGCGTCCTGCAGGTCAAAGTCAGCATCACACACGGTGCCCCAGGTATCAATCTGCTGTATCTCCACTCTCCCGGAGCACAGGTGTGGACCTTGTACCAGCCTGACTCCGCGGTGACCTGGGGTTTAAGAGAAACCAGTGATAAGAAGGATATTTCCCAAATTAATTATACAACAAAATTATCCATTTCCAGAATGGGAGCAAAATTGATTGATGATTCTCATGGAACCTTGGTTTCAAAGATTTCAAACATGAAGTATTTAAAGAGACTTTCATCAACAATTTTTTTTAGCCATTAATAACCAAGTGTGAAGTTTTTAAGGGTAAATTAAAAATCATTTACAGAAAATTTTACATATTTCTTTGCATTTCCCAAAACAAGTCCTTAAAAATCTAATTACTGCAAGTCTGAAAACAACAAGAAAGCCAATACATTTTCACATTTTTAAAAACTGCTCATTAACAGTCATGCTCAGTTACTTGAAACTCTGCAATAATGTATATTTTTCAATTCACATTTTTATTTGATTTTGACTGATTTCTGTCATTACCGCAATACCTTCTGGAATCTACAACCTAATATTTTTCATATTTCACTTAAACTTGACATGTTTTTAAAATAATGTGGCA
This sequence comes from Paramormyrops kingsleyae, assembly GCF_048594095.1. Classification (NCBI taxonomy): domain Eukaryota; kingdom Metazoa; phylum Chordata; class Actinopteri; order Osteoglossiformes; family Mormyridae; genus Paramormyrops; species Paramormyrops kingsleyae. Next base: position 34,775,274 of record NC_132799.1, read on the forward strand.
AACATGAAGGAACACAACATATAGATTCTACACATGCACTTAAAAGCAAACTACTATTTTTTGATTTATTAAATTAACATTAAATGGCCACCATGGCAGTAATGATAGAGAGGTTTCAGAAATGAGGTTGATGGTTTCATGAGAATCACCCCCCCCCCCCCCACTGACATGGATTTGGTGGTAATCCTAGTGTATGTGTGTGTGTGTGTGTGCGTGTGTGTGTGTGTGTGTGTGTGTGAGAGAGAGAGAGAGCAACATTGCCTGCCAAATGCCAAATAGCAAAACTAAATCTATTAGACAGAACACAATATTGTAAACGTTTAAAATAAATGCAACGTGAACTACGATAAGTAAACGTACGTCTATATAAACTCGCATGAAGCAAAGTAAACAAGCTCCATAAGCACAACAAACCCAGAGAATCTGAAACACTCACAGCAGAGCAGAGTTTACACATATAAAGCTGTGTCGTTGTATGCGATGCAGGTCAAACACTTAATGATCACTCAGGGGAGTCGGGAAACTGATCATGCGCATCAGTGACTCGTGTTGGGAGAGAACATCCTGCAGTTAATGGTTATGTGGGAGGAACAGTTTGTATGGCAGCCAATGAGTATCATTGTTTTCCAGAAACTCACTGAGAAACCATAAAAAAACCCAGAATTGTATGACATCAGCTTCAGAGAGAACATGGTATCCATACCAGATACTTGTTACAACCAGGAATTTGGCTTATCCCTAATAAATGGTAGCGTGGAGGTACCGGCGGGCAGTGCGGCAGGTTGGACTGATACCAGCTTGTAAATAGTTTGCAGTAATTGCTTGTGTCGTTATAAATGTGCTGTGTCTTATGTAATTTATAGTGGTTAATGTTTATTGTTGTACTGTGTATTGTGTGTGTGTGTGTATGTATGTGTGTGTGTTGTGTTTGTTGTGTGTGTATGTGGGCACCATGTGAATGAGGAGTAAACAGGGCAACGAGCACGGTGGGCAGTGCCAGTGTGTGTATTGCAGTGGTGCGGATGTGATAAACACCACCTGGTGATTGAACCCCAAACTCTCTCTGCTGTCTAATTATTGAGAGCATGGCTCAGCGACCCACTATTACAATATTCTATAAATTTGCAAATCTAAAGAAGAATGTCATATACCGTGACATATATTATACAAGCATGATATCAAAAAGCACAATTAAACAGAAACACTTTAGTAACATTATAAGTTATGAATTATATATGTGTGATGTTGTATTTCAATTTTAAAAGCAACAGATATCAAAAACACAATATGTCAATTTTTAAGAAACTAGGATAGGTGATGATTTGCCATTAAGAGTACTACAGGATGTAGATGTGGAAATAGTTACTTGTGTCTCACCTGTGCAGATGACTCCAGCATCAATAATATAACCACAGTTATGTTTGCCCCAGCCTTCCGATCTACACTCCTTCAGTGTTGACTCTGATCCAACACAGGACACCTCATCCATCCAGATGGTTCCCATTCCAGCTCCAAAATTACCATTTTTTGGTATCACTGCAGCCTCCCCACAGAACAGCTGTCTACACACCACTGTAGCATCAATCTCATCCCAGCCATCACCACACACTCTGCCCCACTGTCCTTGATAAAGAACCTCCACTCTCCCAGCACAGGGACTGTCACCATCCACCAGCCTCACACCATCACTGTCTGAAAACAAAAGAGAATAATAAGATTTAAGTCCTTTTCATGTTTTATGCCAATACATTATACAACATTGTACAACTGAAATTAAATGTATTGTAGCACAAGGGAAGGTACAAAGGATCGAAAAAGTCTAGAAATTTTTTTTTAAGCTGAGTATCAAAAACCACGGAATGATATGTGACAAATTATTATTATTTTTATTTTTTTTTTTAAAGTTAAATCACTAATTTACCATCACAGGTGATTTCAGCCACTTCCTCATCATGGCACACATTCCCTCCCCAGGGAGCAGACGGACACTGCCACACAGAGGAGTCATGGGGGCGACACTGGAGCTCGTCAAGCCAGTGTGGGGCCCCTTCCAGCCGAGACTGTATATTTCCAACAGTGCCACTCTTTCCACAGCTGAGATGCTGACATATGAGACTAGCTGTGCTTGTATCCATGTTACTGAAGCAAACATTTCCCCAAGTGTTATTGTAGAAAACCTCTAATTGTCCAGAGCAGCCTTTGGCCAGTCGGATATCTTTATAATCTACAAGAAAAAAGGGGATCAAAATAAAAATGCATGAAAAAATTCCATTCAGGTTTAATAATGTGACGTCCAATATTAGGGATCCTGTTATCTCTCCCAAACATACATCCAGAGATTTATCCAGTACAGGGACGCAGTGAGCCCTAATCCTATCCCAGCAAACACAGTGCTGGGGACACCCTGGGCAGGATGCCAGTATCTCAGAGGGCACACACTCCTTATAAGCAATTGACAAACATCAATTCACCTAAACATGAATTTTTTTTAACTGTGAGGTAAAATCAGAATGTCTAGAAGGTACCAACGTGAGCAGAGGGTGAAGTGCAAACTCCAGATACACAGAGGTAGAGGCCGAATCTGCAAACCCTTACATATGTAAGTCATAGGACTAACAAGAGAATCACCCAGACAACCAGTTAAATTATGCTTATTGTAAATTTAAAGTATCCTGAAAAATTCAATAATGGACATCACACAGCCTCACCTGAACACAACACTCCAACATCCTCTTTATGGACACAGTCATTCTGTCCCCATTGTACTGGACAGTCCCACAGAGACGTCTCATTCCCCTCACAGTCCACCTCATCCAGCCAGATGGGTCCAGTTCCTGGTCCAAAGACGGTGGGCACTGGGTCACTGAGAGCCGTCCCACACTGGAGCTGCCTGCACACCACCTGAGCATCCTTCAGGTCCCAGGAGTCTCCACACACTGTCCCCCAGGAGCCCTGGTGGAGCACCTCCAGCCTCCCTGCACAGCCCCCAGCATCACCCACCAGCCTGAGGGATCTGTGCTCTTCAGAGGAGGAAGAAAGGAGGGAGGATATGAATAAAGTTAAAAAGAATAGAGGCCACATGAGCAATAGGATGATAATTTTACTTGTATATCTGTAACATGTATAACTGAAAATGCAGAGCACTCACTGGAGCACACTATGGACACCTGTGCACTGGAGCTGCAGCTGAGTCTGTGTGGATCACTGCAGTTCACCAGGTGAGACTCACTCCCAGAGCACTGATACCCTGTCAGACACACATCACTGTCCCCTATCCCAGACTGGGAGGAGCTGTACAGCCTCACTGCAGAGCCACAGCCCAGCTGCCTGCAGACCACAGAGGTCTCCCTGAAGCTCCAGGAGTCCATGAGAACTCTGCTCCAGGTCAGCTGGTAGTAAACCTCCACTTGACCCTCACAGCCACTCTCTCCAGACAGTCGTAAGGTTCCATCCAGAGCTGAGAGAGATTTAGACCCTGCAGAAACATCACTAAAGTTCAACAGGTAATAACACAGGTAATAATAGTTCTATCAGAATGTTCTATCAGGTCAATATAATGATCTGGGGTGAGTTTCCCGAAGCCTTCTTAACGCTATGTCGTTCGTTAGTTCTATCTTTTAACACAGAACTTAAGAACGACGTAGCATTAAGAACGTTTCGGGAAACTCACCCCTGACCAGCAACTCACATTCCCGTGTTGTTCTATGAACATGTCGTCTCTATACCTCTGATGCAGTAATAAGTTCATGAGTCCTCACCCTGACAGATGAGTCCTGCATCCCGTCCATGAGAACATGCAGCTCGACTCCATGAGGACACAGCACACTGGGAGAGGTGTGTCTCATTCCCCTGGCACTCAAACACATCAGCCCAGATGCGGCCCCTCCCCTCTCCAAACCAGGCCTGTCCTGGCACTGCCACAGCACTCCCACACTGCAGCTGCCGACAGAGGACACTGGCTGCTCTCATATCCCAGGATGCATCACACACTGTCCCCCACTCACTGAGGTACTGCAGCTCCACCCTCCCGGAGCAGGAGTCCGGGCCGCCCACCAGCCTGGAGTCTCTGTACCCTGCAAACAGCACAGGGGGGGTTTAGCATCTGTATTTTAACTACAGGATTATAAAAAACAAGGTCAAAATACCCATATACCAGTGTTCCATAATCATCTATCCAGTTCACAAGTCATAGTGAGTGTAAATCACAGACAGTGCATGGAATGAGGCAGGGGATCATCTTTTTCGAGATGCATTATGAAGTACATAAATAAGTAGTCTGCAAAACATGGATATTTTAGAGACACCAGGAAGGTAAAAACGTTTTGAATAACACTAAAAATATATTATTTCAGTACATGTCTTTTCCAACAGCTCATTTATTTTCAAACAATATGCTTAATCTGACCACTGCACACGAGGCAGTGTTACCTACAGAAGGCAGTGAAGCTCTGCGCCTCACTCAATAACACATGTTATGCTCTATAACTATTAGTAATGTTGCTCTTACCAGAACACACCAGTCCTGCTGCATTTTCTTGTGAGCAGCTCTGCTTCTTCGTAGGTGATTTTGGGCAGAAGTAAATATGTGATTCATTCCCTCTACACTGGATCTCCTCTGCCCACATATTTCTGCCCCCCTTGCCAAACGCAGCCCCCCCCAGCACCTCCACTGGGATCCCACAGCCCAGCTGCCGACACACAACCTCTGCGTCCTGCAGGTCAAAGGCAGCATCACACACTGTGCCCCAGGTAATTCCGTGCTGCATCTCTACTCTCCCAGAGCACAGGTGTGGACCTTGTGCCAGTCTGACCTCACGGTGACCTGTGAAGTTTACAGAAGGAAAAAGAGGCAACAGTAAATTAATTCCAGTGTATATTTTAATGGTAAAATTATTTGGTTACTATAGTAGATACTTGTCTGCAGTTTAGATTCTGTAACATATTAGCTATAAGAAGGTTAATGTTTCACAAGACCTAATTTTGGTTTTAATTTCCAAATAATAATAAATATACGGCTTGTTAACTCTCTGTGCCCTACCTGAGCAGCTGACTCCAGCATTACTGACATGACCACAGTTACTAACTCCCCATCCTTTGTGTGTACAGTCCTTCAGCGTCGACTCTGACCCCTTACAGGACACGTCATCCATCCATATCTTCCCTTTTCCTGCTCCAAAGTGACCTCTAACTGGTGCTTGCACTGCTCCTCCACATAGCATCTCTCTACACACCACTGCAGCATCCTTCATGTCCCAGTTACGATGACACACTGTGCCCCACTGTCCTTCATGAAGAACCTCCACTCTCCCAGCACAGGGGCTGCCTCCATCCACCAGCCTCACGTTACCCCCACCTGGAAGGACAGGAGAGTTACTATTAAGTTACTGATTATCATTTGCTTTTCCTCGTAAAGGTTAAAATCAAACCCTTCATGTATCTTTCATAATCACTTATCCAGTACAGGGTGACGATGAGCCTGTAGTCCATGAAGCTCAGGTCACAACAGCAGGGACACCACTGCAAGACAGACTGTCTCCCCCATGATCACACACTGGGGGCTGTTTAGAGGAACCAGTTCAGGTAACTTTGACTGGGGCTGAGAGACCACTTAAAAGTAAAGAGCAAGGGGCTGGATAAGGAATCAGGCATTTTCATGGAGAATACGGGTCTTCAACTTTAAATTTTACTGTTGATTGTTTAACAGGTTATATGTATATTATTTATTTCTCTTTCAGCAAAAAAAAAAAAACCCAAGTGGTCCTCTGAGCGGGAGACCTCCTAGCGAGGCCCCCAGGTTTCTCCAGTTTGAGATCCCTGTTCCAGAAACTTCGCTAGCTCACATGCTTAATCTCTCCTTTTTCCAATAAATACTTTTCATTCCTCATCTCTGTTATCCACAACATCAATTCACTTTACACATGAATATACAACTGCAAAAAAAATTGAGACCACTCTATATTTTCAACAAATCTACACTTTCAAATCTCGGTTTAATCCTGGTTCTGCTGAGCAGCAGGTTGCTTCCAGGCTCAAAGTTTCTAAGACAGCAGAAGGTGAAACAGGAGACACTGGCAATAACGAAAAACCAGCCAGGTGGAGGACAGAAGCAACTTTCTAATGGAAGAGATGACCGTCAACTTATCCAAGAGTGCCGTATGTATCAGAGGATGACATCAAGTGACCTTCAAAAGGAATAGGAAACATTAAGTGGTATGAAGTGCACTGCTAGGACAGTTTGTATCAGGCTCCTAGAAGCAGGACTGAAGTCCCTTAAAACAAGGAAGAAGCCCTTCATTAATGAGAAACAGGGAACAACCAGGCTGCAGTTTGGAAAAATATATGTATTTTACAAAGAAGCACACCCATAAATTGAGAAATGAGTGAAGCTAAAAATTTTGAGGTGGTCTCTCAATTTTGTCCATAGCTGTATATCAAACATAATGCAATCGTATGTTTTCTTTGTAGTGATCGTCACCATAAGGAATGATACTGTGATTTACAGATGATATGATTAAGATCATTTTTATTTAGTGTTTATTATTTATGCTCATGTCTCGAAATACATTTTCTACAACAGTGCCTCATAAAAGTATCCAGACTGAAACGTCCATTCAGGAGACTTTCAAAGAGGAGCATTTGGATTTTTTGGAAACACACTGGGGCAGTGGTGGCTTAATGGTTAGAGAAGCACACTTGTAATTGAATGATTGTTGGTTCAAATCCCCAACCAGCAAGGTACCAGTGAGGTACCTGCTGAATTAGCTGCCCCCTGCTATGCAGAGGTGGAAATTTCAGGTCTAGAAAATACAAATCCAAACCAAGATTTTGTTTCAACCAACCAGTACTCTGTGACAGTGACTCTGTATGCTCAACTGGTTGGTTGAAAGTAAATCATGGTCTGGATTTTTACTTTTTGGACCTGAAATTTCCACCTCTGCTGCTATGTCACGATGTCACATATGGGTTAAATGCAGAGGACACATTTTGTTTTTGTGTACTGTGGTGTGTCAACAACGATCAATGATCACCTAATCTTATAAACATATCCACGTAAAAGCATATTAAAGATATTAATATCTGCCTCACAAATCACTGAAGAGGATTCACCATCCGAAGGTTTAAATACTATTAAAAGCCACATATTTTGATATTCTTTAAAGCATCTGTTCACAAGAAATCCTATATTTTTAATTTAAACACAATTTGTTTTTCACACAAAAAAACTGCAGTCATTCGTCTGACATTTTAGTATCACACCTACTGTGCATGCAATTTCATGAGGAAATAAAGTTTTTTTTAGTTATTTAAAATATTTATATTTAACTATAAGACTATAAGGCAAGCATATTTTGCAGTTTTGGTATATCAATATTTTTTGCCAGGTTTGTACTGGATGTGAGAAACAAAAGCAAATTCTCAACTGCCCTCTACATCAGGTGGAGCAGGACAAATTAATCAGCATATGTTTTAATTATATGATTTTATTTATTTATTATTTTATTTATTATATATGTATTTTTAAATATCAGCAAATTATTTGCCAGCTAAAAACTGAGCTGTGAAAAAGGCTGAAACTTACTAAATTCAGTAACATGAACATAAATTCTTCCCAGTCTTACTATAACTCCTGCCAGGCAAATTGAACTGTTTTACTCTAGTCTCATTATCAATTTGAGCTGTACATTACTTATAAATGCGTAATAGTTAAATATGTTTTTAAAAAAATGCCAAAAATCTTATATACAAGAAAAAAGTTTGCGAATAACTTTATACATTTCTGTTAACAAAAAAATTGCAGGTAATTTTTACTCTGTATATCCAAAGCAAAAAGATTCTACTACTTTGCCCTGATTATGACAATAATTACAAAGTATAACATAACTTTTAGATAAAATGTTGTTTTAGTAAAAATATATATATCACCCTTTAACAAGCATGAAACCAATTCTGTATAACATTGCACAATATTATCACTTATTTTTACTGTAGTTTGGAAGGATTATTCTATCTATGACTTGACTTGTGCTACGCACTTTCAGGATCTGACCCCCTGACCAAGTGGACCACAGGAGCAAAGGTAGAGCTCAGTACTTACTGGCTGTGGTGAGCAGGACCAGGAAGGGGAGAGAGAGGATGACCAGGGACACCTCCATCTTCATTATGTCACACTGACAGTCCTCAAACCTGAGACCTAGACCCTCTTCTTTGAGCTTTCACGGTAAGGGAGCGAATTTGTATTTAACCCCCCAGGGAGACCACACCCCCATCCACCAATCACACTCAGCACTGCCTTATGAGAGGGACTACAGGAACTCATCAAACGGTGCAATAACAAATCAGAAGAGGTTGTGATCATGTCCTCCATATATACACAGGGTGTCTGCAGGGACTCCTCCTTCCGGCATAAGATACATGTTCAGTATATGACTGACTGGGGCGTAAAATGAAATCGAAACACTCAGCCTCTATCTGAAGCTCTACTGGGACGTTTTAGAATAAAACACTTGTGAACAGGACAGTGTGTTTGCTTCCCTGAACATCTATAACTGTCACCAGCCCTGGATGCAGAGATGAACAGGTTCCTCCAAACTGACCAGAGCTTCCAGAATGTGCAACAGTAATTTAATTGTTTTTTCTTAGAACTGGAATCCCATATATCACAAACATGTGTCCTATGCAATTTAATGCCAGATGAGTCTAATGGCAACAAATAAAACTTAAAAATTCACATAAATTTTAATAAACTTTATGCTTTATTTAATTTATTTTACTCGACTCTTCACTCTTTGACTTCACTGCAATTCCCTTCTGTTTGGTCTGACCAACAAATCCCTCCATAAGCTTCAATTACTTACAAAATTACAAAATTCTGCGGCTCGTATTATTACTAAAACCCCTTCTATACATCATATCACCCCTGTCCTGCAGCAGCTGCACTGGCTCCTGGTACATTTACGCATTAATTTCAAAATCCTCCTCTATACGTTTAAGGCCATCTCCAACCTCGCTCCTCCATACCTGTCTGATCTTATTCACATTGCTACTCCCTCTCGTTCCCTCAGGTCTTCCTCCTCTATACGTTTAAGGCCATCTCCAACCTCGCTCCTCCATACCTCTCTGATCTTATTCACATTGCTACTCCCTCTCGTTCCCTCAGGTCTTCCTCCTCTATACGTTTAAGGCCATCTCCAACCTCGCTCCTCCATACCTCTCTGATCTTATTCACATTGCTACTCCCTCTCGTTCCCTCAGGTCTTCCTCCTCTATACGTTTAAGGCCATCTCCAACCTCGCTCCTCCATACCTGTCTGATCTTATTCACATTGCTACTCCCTCTCGTTCCCTCAGGTCTTCCTCCTCTATACGTTTAAGGCCATCCACAACCTCGCTCCTCCATACCTCTCTGATCTTATTCACATTGCTACTCCCTCTCGTTCCCTCAGGTCTTCCTCCTCTATACGTTTAAGGCCATCCACAACCTCGCTCCTCCATACCTGTCTGATCTTATTCACATTGCTACTCCCTCTCGTTCCCTCAGGTCTTCCTCCTCTATTCATCTCATCGTCCCTTCTGCCCGCCTTGTCACTATGGGGAGCAGGGCATTCTGTTGCTCTGCTCCCCGACTCTGGAACTCCTTACCAAAAGACATTAGAAATATAAATTCCTTTTCTCTTTTTAAATCCAAACTCAAAACACATCTGTTTAAAAGTGCCTACTCTCTGTGAATTCTTTTATCTTTTTATACTGTTTTAGTTTTTGTAATTAGTTTTTTTTCTTTATTCTGATTGTTCTTCGTTGTATAATTGTGTACGGTGTCCTTGTGTGCTCTGAAAGGCACCTTTAAAATAAAATGTATTATTATTATTATTATTATTATTATTATTATTATAATTTGTTATCCTTTGCACTGAGACAGAGTTTCCACCCTGTTACAGCTGATAATTGCTAAAAATACATATTAAATTATATGATATAGTAAAAATTAATGAATGAAATCATGAAAAACAAATTCGAGATTTTTAATATAATTTTTAATTCTGTTAACACATGGTTATGACAGTTTTGGGACATTTAAAATTATATTTGAAATTTTACTGTTTACCTCATTTTACTTGCTATAGTTATTTTAAACTTACACAAATGATACTGATCTAATAATGTTTCAGCTTGAATAGTAAAATTACAAAAACTAAGGTGACAAAATTAATTCAAACAAATATTAATGTCATAGCCTGCAGTTTCTAATAATTTGAAGGTTAATTTATCAAGACTCATTGTTACAAACAGCAAGGAAATAGAGAAACAGATACGTCACAGCAGCAGTAACATTATTAGGCTGGTGGCAGCAAATCTTCACGTAAACTTCTAAACAGAAGCTTCCTCACACCGGACCGTCAGTCCCTAAGAGACCCTTTACACGACACCGTTACAGACCCTCTTATGGCCTGGAGGCTCCTCCACACACAGCATCTCAGTCAGCCTGGTCAGGTGCAGGTGACCTACTGGGACGCATCAGAAGATACATTGTAGCATCAGCAGTCACCATGACAATGGGATTCAGTAGAAATGTTTTTGGTTTTTTTATTTCATATTTTAAAATAAATCGCCATCCTCATAATATCCACATAGGCCATAGGGTTCCTAATGTTTTAGCCCATGATTAGAGGTCGACATTTCAGGTCCAGAAAGTAAAAATCCAAACCAGGATTTAGTTTCAACCAACCAGTTGAGCACTATATGGCTGTGAATCTTTATACTCAGCAGGTTGCTTGAAATGAAATCCTAGTCTGGATTTTTACTTTCAGGACCTGAAATGTCCACCTCTGCCCATGGTCCCAAAAATAATCCCACTTTGCCATTTGGGGGGAGGGAGGTATGGGGGGGGGCGGTGCGGTTGGAGTTCCCTCAATAGAATTTGGGGAGGGGGTGTCCCTGGATTTAACTGGTTGTGTTAAATTATTTTGCAACCCCTCCAGGGGTTGTGACCCCCACTTTGGGAACCTTGATTTATGGAATATACTACTGCATCACAATACTCCAACTCTTACTAGATACACATACAATTACAGTAACTATAAAACGGATACTCTTATCATTCTTTATCTGCTCCTGAGACACAGCAGTGTTCGCTTGAACAGTGTCACCTGACAAAGCCTCAGAGCTCCTGGTCACAGGCAAAGCTGCCTGGTTTTGTTTCAGCGTGTTTCCCATCACAGGCTGGTCTGAGACAGAGACACAGAGACTTGGACATCAAGCTGCACGTCAACTGCAGACAAACATGGACCACAACATGCTCTAAAAATCAGGACCCATTTCACATTTTCCAAGATTACTTTTGTAGTTTGTGATTTATTCTCTTTGGGAAATAAATTCCACCTACATTGGATCAACAATGGATCAATCTCACCAAATAAAGAAAAGCAGAATTTACAAACTGTTTGGCTGAAGCCACAGAGTCATTTACTGTCTGTTATCAGCATTTCCAGCAGGCAGATTCAGAAAAACAAGCTCAGCGTGGCCATAATACATCAGCAGTATGTGCCACAGAAAGCAAATGCTCCATTACAGCTGTTAAACAATTAAAACCACATCCTTTAAAACTCTCTAAGTCATAGACAAATTTAACATGGGAACAGGGGATGACCATTGCATGGCGGTAACTCACCAGAAAGACTACAAGCATATTCCGTATGTGGATAACATGTAAACAAATGGGGGAAAAAAAAATGTTTTGATGTCACATAAACCATAAAAAAGCTAAAAAAATATATAATAAAAGGCAAAAAGGTTGTGGTTACAAAGTCCCGTTCAGATATTCAAGAAAATCCTTCATTCTGACTGTGTTGGGAAATCCTGCCATTTGGCCATAAAAAAATGAATCTAGGAAATGCTCTTGGTATCCCCTGTGACATGGGGACAGTCAGTTCTCTCCCATGCTGCTGACACGCTGCCTGAAGTTCCCTCTGTTGACGCCTCTCAGGCTGAGAGAAGACCGGATGTGTGTGACGCTGACAGGCCAGGAAAGCTAACTGACACTGAACACCCTCCTCCTCCCCATTGGCTGGCATCTGTCCCGTCCCGAGGAGTTTACAGCGCTGCAGCACCAGGGCTGCTCTGTGGTTTCTCAGCTCTGATCACATGCTTAGAGAATAGAACAAAACCAGTTATTTGTACCTGCTTGATGAACCTTTATCTGCAAGAATGATCATCTCATGCAGCTGCATGTGAAAAATACATAACAGTAACTGATGAAAATGTTTTTTTTTTCTGAGAAGCTTGTATGAGCACTGACTAGTGCCTAATGTGTATTCTGAAAATACAGGCTGTCTGGAGAAGTTATGATTTACCAGGTTTTGAGTTGACATTGGTCTCTATACTAAGACATTAGGCTCTTTTTTGACGATCTAATGCAAAATCGTAAAGCGCAATTAAGGCGCAACTAACACCAAATCCATCTTGCTAATATGACGGTGGACAAAACAGGCTTCACACCAGCCCAGTCCTAACTCTCTTAATTATTCAGAGGCGTATTTTGGGCATAACATGCAATAAACCAATCGGAATGGCATGTGACCTCACCTTTAAAAGGCAGGGGCGCATGAGGTACGGTGGATTGCCGTTTTAACGGCGCGTTTACGTGGCAAATTAGATCGGTTTCTGGCCAAGTAAACAGATGTGCGCAGCGTGAAAATGCAGGAGCACATGTTTACGGATCACCACTGTTCCATCTAAGCCTTTCGAGGTGAAACAGGCTTGGGATGAGGTAGCGGCGAGTGTGTCCTCTCGCATCATCCGCAGAGTACCAAAAATGGAATGATGATGTCAGAAGATGGAGAAGCTCGCAACAATAACACGGAGACAATGAATAACAAGGAAACACAGGGAAGTTACACTGAGGATGGTAAGGCACAGACACAGCGAGTAATCACGCAATGGCTAAGATACGTCAGAATCACACACAGCACAACAATCTACACTAACAAATGCAAACGGGGGCTATAAACACTCGCTCACAAGGCATGCTGGGAAATGCAGATACCACCAGCGCTACACTATATATTAATGAAATAAAATATAACAAACCGAGGCTCATGCACCCGCAAGTATATAAAATACGCCGCTTAAATACTGTTCAACAATACGCCACTGATTTTATGAGGTTTTCCAGCTCCAAAAGTCCCAACTGACATCACCTCCTATCCTGCCACACTTTTCCCTCTCATGCCCCACCTCTGTCACTTGTGACGTCTCAGCTATGGCAGTTGGAGCTGTACTGTCACAGCTGCAGGATGCAGTGGACTGACCCATTTTCTTTGCCTCCTGTGCTCTTACCCCCCACCAAACTAAAATATTCTGTGGGTGAACGTGAGGATCTAGCCTGTATCTGGGCCTGTGAGCGATGCCACATGTACCTCTATGGCTGGGCATTTACACTGCGCACAGACCACCAGGCACGGACAGACTTGCTTGCATGAATTGGTACAGGACGCAAACCACTCCGACTTTACCAATAGTCAGAGCGACTTCAGCAGTACAATTTCACTGTGTTTCACCCCAGGTTGTGATAATATTGTGGCAGATCTGCTGTCCCACTCCACCCAGTATCCTGCAGTGCCTGACTCTCAGGAGCCAGACCTCATCCAGATGTTGCACACACCACTGAAGGCAGCTGTCTCCATCGATGACATAGAAAATCTAGTTAGGGATTGTGCAGCCCGTCTTATAAGTGGGGAACATGGGCCCACTGGCACCACCCCCTCTGCAGCCTCTGCTTTGGCCTGCCCGTCACTGGGAACTCCAACTGGACATCTGTGGGGAACTACATGGAGTTCCACACCACCAGTGCTTCCTTCTTGTCATGGATGATCTCTACTCTAAGTGGCCTGAGGTGGTCTCTACTGGCACTGTCACAGCACGGGAGGTCACTGACTTTCTAGACACCCTCTTTGCTCGATGGGGACTTCCTGTGTAACTGTGTGGTTGTTTGACTGTTTATTTTTTGAGGCAGATGGTAGACATAGAGTATCACTCAAAAGTTTGGACATGCCAAGCCGCCTACAAAGGAGAGTGATAGAGTGGAACGTCACATGACCAGGCCACCTGACCTAAACCCTGTAGAGATAGTTTTGGAGGAGTTTGCCCAGAGAGTGAAGGAAAAGCAGCCAATGAGTGCTCAGCACTTATGTGGGACCTCCTTCAGGACGGCTGGAAAGGCATCCCAGGAGGCCACCTCATGTAACTGGCATAGAGGAGACAGTAGGGGCAGCCAGGGCCTGGGACAATTAGGGTTAAGGGCCTGGCTCAAGGGCCCAGTGGTGGCATCGCTCTGCGGACCATGGGATTTGAACTGATACCTTTTTGGTCAAATCATAATTCCGTATGTGTGATTTTATAGTTGTAATATTTTTTAATCACTAAAATACAAATAAACCTTTTTATGGGTAGGTGTGTCCAAGCTTTTGACTGCTGCTGTACATCAGTAAACAAAGGAAGCGTATGGTGGGTCTGAACCGTATGGTATGAACTTGCAATGAGAAACACAAATCATTAGGAGTCTTGTGGCATCAGGGGCAGAAGCTGGCAAGGGCAGGACGATTTGCCATGGGGGGCAACTTCTGATGGGGGGTTAATGCAGCAAAACACCAGCGTCACCCACATATTAGAAATTATGGGAAATGATGGAAAGATTGAGTATTATTATGAAATTATTTACCACAGTTATCAAAGTGTAAACATTTTAGTCTGCAGTAATTGTTCATACCACCTATATTTGGCAACATGCTTATTGAAAATATTCATTGATGGCAAATTTTAACATTAAACATACACAGTTCCAAACACATATACACAGACTTTGTTATATAAAGGATACGTTTAATTAGAGTAAAACTGAGCCAAAACCATAAAAGTATGAAAGAATAACATTCAGTTATTACATGCAAAATAATTAACTTATTATATTGTTTTTTTGTTGCTGAAATTATAGCAACATATTGTGTGGATTTGGGTTTGAGTCCAGGTAAACCAACTGAAATATTCCCTTCTGACGGAGAAAAACAGAAGAAGAATGAAAATAACTCACCAAATATCATCTTTGTCCATGACATTCATTCTGACTCTGACTATATACATATTCATCTAGATTAGCAAGTAAGTATTTTAAGTTATACTAGTTACTGGGGTTCATGATATGCAACAAAGAGTTTATCTTAATGTGAATGTTACAAATATGAATAACTGACCAAAGCAAATTCCAAACTCAGAATTATACATTCAAATAACCATTTAATGGAATAAGTAAATGGGTACCTTTGTTTTTATTTTTATTTTACAATACTATGGAAAAATAGGAAAACAAAACCCTGTGGCCTATAAGTGATTGATGGATAGATAGAGAACAAAATCATAAAACTGTGGATTAATTGTTAATATGATTACTATACTGTTTTCCATATAAAGGCTTTGTGAGCTTGGAGTCTATCCCAGGAATATCAGAGGCAGGATTCAAAGAATCAGCCATGGAGACCTGAGGCCAATATGCTGCCTCCAAGACCATCATTCTTACTCAGCTTAGGCATGTGGACCATTTTTACACTTAGATTTCACACACTGATGCAAATACGAGATTATCAGTCAAACTAGTACCAGTTTTAAAGTATGAAGGTAAAGGTAAGAAGTTCCATGTAAAACTCTGTGAATGTGAGTCCCTAAGGGACGTAGGAACTACAAGACTCCTCCCCCACATCGTCATAGTCAGTCTGGTGTGGTGCGAGGGGGGGGTCCCTCTGGGGCAGGGTGGTCTCACCTACAGACACACAGCAGAAGATTACAGGAGTTGAAAGAAGCCAGACAGAGTGTTTGACACTGTGGATTTGCAGGCGATTCATTACTGAAGGGAAACACACAGGATATCATACCTGGCAGATCAAGCGAGTGTCTTTGTTATATAAATGACTGTATACTCATAATGTCACTGTGGTGTGTATGCAGCAGAATCACAGAGATAAAGCTGAGGAATCTCACCTGAAGCCCCAGAACTCCCATCCAAAACACGCTGTTTATGTTTAATTGTGTTTTCCATCACAGGAGAGTCTGTGATGAACAGACAGAGAGTAAAGCAGAGTGTCCTATCATCAGCACTGGTCAGTATGTTCAAGATACACACAAGGTTTGACTACATCTTGAAATAGCTTAGAAATATTAAGAGAAAGAAATGATCTATAAAGCACTTAGCGACGAGCTTTGACTGAGAAACTGTTGTCTCTCTCCTTTCTGGTGTCTGCAGAGAAACTCACCTGGGAAAATATCTGCACTCTGTTCTATACCCTCAACATCATCATAGTCCTCTGGTGTGTCCTCTGTCTCCATAAACCCTGAAACAGGAACAAAGGATTCAAGGTAAAATTATCATATTTGAAAATCAGAAAAGACACTTCCTGTAAAGGAGAGAGTCATTCAGGCCTGACCTCACTGAGACACTACCTGTGAGGTTGGAGTGACTGATGCTCACACCAGGAAAGCTAACAAACAATCCATCACCATTATGCTCTTCCTCCACATCTTTATCTACCTGAAAGCTTCACTACACGTGGTAAAATAAATCATTCTTCCCCAGTGCAAAGAGGACAAAGAGATGATCTTACCTTTATGGATCAGGTTGTATTCTACCTCCTCATAGATGGGCTCCTGTGGACTGGGGAGCGACCCCATGTACATAGCTATGGGGGTGGACACACAGAGACAGCGGCTGTGAGCTCTGAGAGAAAGGACTGCCCTCCATCGCTTCAAAGATATTCTGCACTGGTGCCATATCTGGGCCGTTTCACAGACACGTGGTTATTATACACAGAAAATGGAAATTACCACTATTTTGATTATTTTTGCAAATATACTAGTGACTGGCTTTAAAATCATTGTAAGATTCTGACTAGTTCATGTTCTAAAAATAAGCCAAGTGAGCGCGTGTAGACTGTGTAGAATCCCAGCCATATCCCCATCTACCTCTTTTCAGCTCTCGGTTCTGGTACAGCTGAATAACAAGGACAGTCAACAGCAGGAAGAGAAGAGCTCCGAGGACCAGGAAGGCCACAAACGGAACGGACAGGACCTGTCGAGAGGGAGCGCTAGGTACGGCTGAGGGAGGGAGACAGAGGTTTGTGCTAAAATTATTTCTGATATAGGATAGTGATCTATTTATAGTTATGAAGTTAATACAAACAATACTGGCATTCAAAAGCATTAACTTTGAATATACTGTATATTCAGCTAGTAAAGCTGTGTATCTACAGTATCAAGCCTGTGCTATGAATGAGATTGGAACTACAATATTCTAGTGAATCGGAACATTTTTAAACATTGCTTACTGTTAATGCATATAAATGTTTCTGCATATACTGATACTTTAGCTTGGAGTATGTATGTTATTTACGGGCATTTGAGGCGATATTTAAACATTTCCCAAACATGGTACTGTTGTGATTATAAGCAGCATTTTAATGTATAAACATCTATTGTCCCTTGATTTGTTTAAAAGTATCACTATCCCATGCAGTATAATTTCAAGCCAATAAAACACCTGGTTTCTTGGATGTCATGGTGGGTGACTGGGTATCTGAAACACAAGTACAAAAACAATTACTTATTTCATACAATGTACACTATGTGGACAAAAGTATTGGGACACACCTCTTAATCATTGAATTTCGGTGCTTCATTCAGACACATTGCCACAGATGTAATAAAATCAAGCACCCAGCCATGCAGTCAGATTTGCAAACATTTATGAAAGAATGGGTCATTCTGAAGAGCTCAGTGAATTCAAGTGTGGCACTGTCATATGATGCCACCTTCACAATAAGTGCAGTTGTGTAAAGCACGTCGCCACTAGACTCTGAAGCAGTGGAAACGTGTTTGAATGAATCACACTTCACTGTCTGGCAGACGAGTCTGGGTTTGGCGGATGCCAGGAGATCGGTGCCTGTCTGACTGCATTGTGCCAAGTGTAAGGTTTGGTGGAGGGGGGATTATGCTGGGGGGTTGTTTTTTAGGGGTGCAGTATAATTTCATGCCAATAAAATACCTGGTTTCTTGGATGTCATGGAGGGTGACTGGGTATCTGAAACACAAGTACAAAAACAATTACTTATTTCATACAATGTACATTATATTGACAAAGGTATTGGGACACACCTCTTAATCATTGAATTTAGGTGTTTCATTCAGACTCATTGCCACATGTGTATACAATCAAGTCAGTCAGGTTTACAAACATTTGTGACAGAATCAGTGGCGCCATCATGCGGTGGTCAGGGGGGGCCATGGCCCCCCTGATAAATTTGTTGCCCCCCCCCCCATCGGTCGCATATGCCAGATATGCTTCTATGTTTAATTATGCGTTTCAACAAATGCACGGTCAGCAAAGCGCTCTCCAGTCACACGGGGGGTGGGGGTGCTCACATGAAGCAGCAGCTCAGCACGTCTCTGGTGATCTTCAACAAACGCCGGTCGCGCGCGGATTTAAGGAAGAAGACTACCAGTGACTGAGTAAGTTATAATTTCTAAAAAGAAGAGTGGAAACTATTTATTCAATAAACTTTGGAGGCTGTAGTGACGTTTTTTTAGTGCCGAATTTAATTACCTTGCTATCGTTAGCTGGTGCTACATGCTATTTAACTTGCTTTTTGGCATGATAAATTTATCTACTTAACTAACGTTAGCTGGTGCTATGCTATTTAACTTACTTTTTAGTATGATATATTTAATTACTTAACTAACGTTAGCTGGTGCTACATGCAGTTTAACTTGCTTTTTGGCATGATAAATTTAATTACTTAACTAATGTTAGCTGGTGCTGGTATATATGCAGGGCTCTCAAGTGTCACGCATTGAGAGTGACAGTCATTCTTTTCAGTCTTTTGTCACGCACTCCCGCCACACATTGTATTTCTCACGCGGAAAAATCATTTGTAGGCTAATATGCCGCAGAGCCCAATTTTTCCCCAGACCGCGGCAGAGTAGCGCCTCACTATAAAACAAGCGTGTCTCCGCTGGAGTCTAATGGTGCGTTCGTTTTTCTCTCGGAACTCGGAAATTCTGAGTTGAGTGACATTATGGTGCGTACAATTATTTCTCTCCAAGTCGTAACTCGGATGAAAGCGTCACGAAACGTCAAGAAAAACGTCGCTTCCCGTCGGAAACACGCCTCTTTTATGAAGTCGGACAAGATTTGCCCGAAGAGCCTGTCACTTACCAGCCAATCAAAAAAAAAAAAGAAAGGCCTACACAATAGCCAATCAGAAAATAGTACTACTGTATCTGGGTAAAATACAACACAACAACCAATGAAAAGGCATCCTGTGGAATGTCACTCTTGCCTGTCTTCAAAACTTGACAGCCCTGTATATGTTATGTCAGAATTCCTGAAATTCAGCTCGACTTTTGGTTTTGGTGTGTCACCCCAAGATTTTCAGTGGCCCCATCTGGCCACCCCTATGAAAATTTTCTGGAGGCGCCACTGGACAGAATGGGTCATTCTGAAGAGCTCAGTGAATTCAAGTGTGGCACTGTCATATGATGCCTGGAGTGATGTAAAACACATCGCCACTAGACTCTGAAGCAGCAGCACGTGTTTTTTGTTGTGACAAATCATGCTTCACTGTCTGGCAGTCAGATAGACAAGTCTGGGTTTGGCAGATGCCAGGAGAACATTACCTGCCTGACTGCATTGTGCCAAGGGTAAAGTGTGGTGGAGGGGGGATTATGGTGTGAGGTTGATCTTCAGGGGTTGGGCTTGGCCTCTTAGTTCCAGTGAAGGGAACTCTTAATGATGCAGCATACCAAGACATTTTGAGCAATTCTATGTTTGAGGAAGGTCCTTTTCTGTTCCAGCATAACTGTGCCCCTGTGCACAAAGCAAGGTCCATAAAGACATGGATGGATGAGTTTGGTGTAGAAGAACTTGACTGGCCCACACTGAGCCCTGACATCAACCCCATCTAACTGAGAGCCAGGCCAGCATCAGTGCCTGACCTCACAAATACTCTTCTGGATGAATGGGCAAAAATTGCTACAGACACACTACATAATCTTGTGGATAGTCTGAAGAGTAGCAGCTGTTATAGCTGCAAAGGGGGAGGGGGAACTCTATATTGATGTCTATGGAATAGAGTGGATATTATAAAAGTCCCTGAAATGTGTAATGGTATAATGGCCAGGTCTCCCAATACTTTTGTCCACATAGTGTACGTCTTACACTTCTCAAACTTTAAAATGTTATATATGTATTAACAACATTACCTGAAGCTGTAGTAAGCTGTAAAGATGCACCTACAAAATACCAAAATAAAGTTTATTAATAAATATGCTAAATCAAACTTTCTTTGCTTTTAACTGAGCACTTTCTGATGTAAGTTTTCACCTGCACAGGTAACACCAGCATCCTCCTTGTGGCTGCAGCTCCTCTGCTCCTGCAGAGAGTGAGGACAGTCCCACAGGTGGAGCTCATCACCCCTGCAGTTCACCTCATTCAGCCAAATGGTGCCATTTCCTCGTCCAAAGGCAGAGTTCCCATGAGCCTCCAGTGCTGTCCCACAGCCCAGCTGTCTGCAGACCACCTGGGCGTCTCTCAGGTCCCAGGAGTCGTCACAGACCGTCCCCCAGGAGCTGTTATGCCACAGCTCCACCCTCCCTGAGCACTCGCTACTGCCCCCCTGCAGTCTCACAGGGAAGTGGCCTATGGGGAAGATAAATACTTTAAAATAAAAAGCTGTACAGCACACAGTGAATATATGTGTGGATGACGGAACACAGTGAATATATGTGTGGATGACGGAACACAGTGAATATACTGTATGTGTGGATGACAGAACACAGTGAATATATGTGTGGATGATGGAGCTCAGCGATCCACTTTGAAGGAGTTTTCTATTAAATAAAAAGAAAAACAAAAATTCAAACTGAACTTACGTGAACATAATTCCTGACTGGCACCAGTGGAGCATGACAAGTAGCTACGTGGAATATTTTCCTTCTCCTCACCTTGACAAAAAAAGAATTCTTAGTGATAGTTAAAGATAAACGAATCAACCCTAATGTCGCCAGATCTCAGATTAGATATATGAATATATAAATTATCATCTAATATTACAAGAAATCACAGGAAGCTGATTCAAAGCACTGATGTGAATATCAGTAGCATTAATAAAACATTGATAATAATAAGTACATAGTCATATAGAAATATATGAAACAGATGTAAAAATGCACATATTTATATACATTGTATGTACAATAGGAGTGTAACGGTATACATATTCATACCGGACATTTTCAGTACGGGTCTTTTGGTTCGGTTCGCATATGGACCGTTACACAGTCCTAATATGAAGCTGAAAGCTGCTAATGTGAGTAATTTGGGTAGGTCATCAGTATAGATCAGGTACAGTTAATTTTCAAAATGTTCACCATAATGTTTACTTTATTTTTATTTATTTGAGAGAATATTTATTTTTATGTATTTTAAAGTAAATTTTTGTCTTTTATTAGTAGTTTGCAGCAGTATTTACAGAAATTTTTATTTAAGAAAATCATACTTTATTCAGCAAACCACAGCTTAGTAAAGAAAAAAAGAAGCAATTTATATTTTGTTTCTTTTACCTCCCGCTATACCGAAAATGTACAGAACCGTGACTTCAAAACCGACGTACATACTGAACCGTGATTTTTGTGTACACCCCTTATATACAATATGTATAATTTCAAAAACAAAAAAAATCCAAAGAAAAAATATTAAATAAATAAGAAATATAAAACTAATGATGATAATTATTGATTTACCTTCACATGTGATATCAGCCACTTCATCATATTCACATTGATTCCCTCCCCAGGGAGCAGATGGACACTGATACAGTGTGGAGTCATGGGGGCGACACTGGAGCTCGTCAATCCAGTGTGGGGCCCCTTCCAGCCGAGACGGTGTATTCTGAACAGTGCCACTCTTTCCACAGCTAAGATGCTGACATATGAGACTAGCTGTGCTTGTATCCATGTTACTAAAGCAAACATTTCCCCAAGTGTTATTGTAGAAAACCTCCAGCTGTCCAGAGCAGCCTTTGGCCAGTTTAAACTCCATGAATTCTATATGGAAGCAGATGAAGTGAATAAGTTGTCATGTTAGACAATCTTTGAAATGAAAATGCAAATAAATTGGCATCATTAGTAAATAGTAAATCTACTCCATAAGTCAGTTCTTAATAATGGCATATTCAATAACTGGTTAAATATTATTGACATATGATCATCTTCCTTGTCTAGTAGGTTGTTATACATATAACAACTAGGATAAAATGTCTTAGATATAACAGTTTGAATTTATAAATGTCACATTCTCTTCATGGATGTTCACTTTCCTCACCTGAACACACAACTCCCACATCTTCCTTGTGCTGACAGTCATTCTGACCCCATTGTACTGGACAGTCCCACAGAGACGTCTCATTCCCCTCACAGTCCACCTCATCCAGCCAGATGGGTCCAGTTCCTGCTCCAAAGAAGGTGGGCACTGGGTCACTGAGAGCCGTCCCACACTGGAGCTGTCTGCACACCACCTGAGCATCCTTCAGGTCCCAGGAGTCTCCACACACTGTCCCCCAGGAGCCCTGGTGGAGCACCTCCAGCCTGCCTGCACAGCCCCCGGCATCACCCACCAGCCTGAGGGATCTGTGCTCTTCAGAGGAGGAGGAAGGGAGGGAGGATATGAATAAAGTTAAAAAGAATAGAGGCCACATGAGCAATAGGATGATAATTTTACTTGTATATCTGTAACATGTATAACTGAAAATGCACTCACTGGAGCACACTATGGACTCTTGTGCACTGGAGCTGCAGTTGACTCTGTGTGGTTCACTGCAGTTCACCAGGTGAGACTCACTCCCAGAGCACTGATACCCTGTCAGACACACATCACTGTCCCCTGTCCCAGACAGGGAGGAGCTGTACAGCCTCACTGCAGAGCCACAGCCCAGCTGCCTGCAGACCACAGAGGCCTCCCTGATGTTCCAGGACTCCATGAGAACTCTGCTCCAGGTCAGCTGGTAGTAAACCTCCACCTGACCCTCACAGCCACTCTCTCCAGACAGTCGTACGGTTCCATCCAGAGCCGAGAGAGATTTAGACCCTGCAGAAACATCACTAAAGTTCAATAGGTGATGTGATTAATAACAGACTATATCAACTTCCCATGATAATCTATGAACATGTCTCCTCTATACCTCTGATGTAATAATAAATCTATCAGTCCTCACCCTGACAGATGAGTCCTGCATCCCGTCCATGAGAGCATGCAGCTCGACTCCATGAGGACACAGCACACTGGGAGAGGTGTGTCTCATTCCCCTGGCACTCAAACACATCAGCCCAGATGCGGCCCCTCCCCTCTCCAAACCAGGCCTGTCCTGGCACTGCCACAGCGCCCCCACACTGCAGCTGCCGACAGAGGACACTGGCTGCTCTTATATCCCAGGATGCATCACACACTGTCCCCCACTCACTGAGGTACTGCAGCTCCACCCTCCCGGAGCAGGAGTCAGGGCCGCCCACCAGCCTGGAGTCTCTGTATGCTAAATACAAAACACAGAGTTATTTTAACAGCAGGATTATAAGAAACAAATCCAGTGCAGAGTATCAGCAGGTCAAGTCTAACCCAAGAAACACTGGGCTGGAAGCAGGGGAACATCTTTGACGAGCTGGTAGGTCATCAGTGAGCGCATGCATAAGGATTCAATATGGGCAACTATTTCATTTATAGAATATTCTGCACAGAAAGATGTATTTCAGTAAGTTTACTGTACACTGAGGAGGCAGACAGTGTGCAGGGTTAGATCTGAAGTGTTTTTTAAGGTTTAATAAATTTTGCTGTGTCCAGATTAAAATAACTTTTGTTTGCATTTAATATGACAGATAATGTGTTTGTTCCATATATTCGGGCTTCCAAAAGGATCCTTGTTTTGAGAGGAATGGATGGGTAAAAGATCTTTGTTGGTAGAGAGAGGATGCTACACTACAAGAGCTAAGCTAACCGTTCAAAGCTGATTTGTTAGGAAACCAAATAAAGAAAAAGTTCCTTCACATCCACTGTAATCTGACTCCTTTTATCCACGGCTCTGGTGACTTAGGGAAGCATTTACTATTAACAACTTAAGAAGGTTACACGTATAAGATCACAAAGCACTGTGTCTGACTACTCATTCATCCACCTTACATACAAGGTTCATACATATGCATATTATTACTTTATTAGTATACTATTATTAGTGAAATCTGGAATTCAGCAATAAATTTTATTTGTTGTGTACATGTCAATAAACACATTATCTAATAATAAAAGTTACATTTCCTCCAAATAGTTGTAATATTGTTCTTACCAGAACACACCAGTGCCACTGCATTTTCATGTGAGCAATTCTGCATTGAGGGTGTATTCAGGCAGTAGGAAATACTGGTTTCATTTCCTTTACACTGGATCTTCTCTCTCCGCATTTGCTCGCTCTCCCCCCTCCCAAATGCGCCCCCCCCCAGCACCTCCACTGGGATCCCACAGCCTAGCTGCCGACACACAACCTCTGCGTCCTGCAGGTCAAAGTCAGCATCACACACGGTGCCCCAGGTATCAATCTGCTCTATCTCCACTCTCCCGGAGCACAGGTGTGGACCTTGTGCCAGCCTGACCCCACGGTGACCTGGGGTTTAAGAGAAACCAGTGATAAGAAGGATACTTACTAAATAAATCGTACAACAAAATTATCTGTATCCATTTCTGTAATGGGTAGTTTTTAATATTGAACATGGGTGTGGTTTAACCAAGAAGTTTGCAATTTTGTGGATATCCCCATGGGAACAAATCTTGTAAGAATACATAACTTCTATTATATTAAGCATATACAGAAAGTTTAGCACGTTGCACTGATAATACATATATAATCCGCACAAAGTTATACATAAACATTGCCAATATCTTTAATAACTTTTTCTTATGCAAAACATTGCTATTTCTCTCCACAGCCGAAAGTTTGAAACTATTCGATGCTTCTGATTGGTTATCCTGTCGCGTCTATATTTGCAGCCAATTCTGCTAATTATCTTGCCGGAGCGGTCTGAGTTTCTGTTGCAGGCAATAGCAGACAAGGTAAGGAATACATTCCATTGCTGGAAATATAAAAAACATTTCCGATATATTATGAAAAAAGGCACAAATTTAACTGTGCAATGCAGTGCGTGTTTACCGGCTGTAAAGATGTTGATATCTAAACAGTCCATGTCCAACCTGAGGAAACATCTAGAGGTAAGTGCAGCTTATTGTAACTGCAAACAGTCATATTAATCAAGGCAGGGAAGACATGCCTACCTTCAGCGTGCCACACCATGCTTCTAAAGATTAATGCCCGGTACACACTGTATGATTTCAGCAATCTTATAAAATCTTTGCCGATCACACTGTGCTATACGGATCTAATAATCTTGGCTATGACAGGTATGCAGACTACGATGACAACACCAACTCAATCATAAGATATGGCGCATAGGACAACAAAACAAAATGTAAACACTGACAGCATGAGTAAATACCACGATGAACTGCTAAGTGTGTACCGCGCATTAAAGCCACACTGGCACTTCTGATCCCGTTGACAGAAAATGTGCCGTTCTGACAAAACATCCTACCTATCGAGACGTGCAATCGAGCCTTTCTGCGCATGTGCAGTTCCACCGTTTTGGGATTAGGGTTAGGTTTTAGGGGTTAGGGTTAAGGTAAGAGTTTTAGGGGTTTTGGGGGGGTTAGGGTTAGGGCTATCGATTAGCACTACGGTAGGATGTTTTGATAAAGTAGGACGTTTTGTCAGAACACCGTCCTTCAGTATGCTAAGGTTATTGGTAATTATGTTAGGTCTGATATTAGCACTCCCGACATGCTATGTCGTGTTGAGTTTTGAAAATTCTCTAACTAGTATTATTACACGGCTCTCTGGAATGCTTGATTCTGATTGGTCAGTTGAGACATTAGCAGGTTCATTATTTTCGGGTCCTGATCACACTGTCGGGGCTTATTTCTGCGATAACTACCGGCTGCCTGTACATTATCCCTTACATAACCCCTGGTCGATACAGCCTTACCACTCTGCTAAGGCCACTTAAAATTAATAAATTGTTTTACATGGCCGCCCGCCTCAATTTTTTGGTGCCGCCTCGATTTTTTTTATATTTTATTTTTTTCAAAAAATCCGTTTTTTCCACCTCAAAAACTGTCAGAGATTGTCAATACGCAGAGATCGTCAATACGCACGTACGTCGTTTGAAATCATCTTGTGTTTCTCTCAAACTGGCTGCCGTAAGTGAAAAATCTTGAATGTCAGCCTCTGATTTTTCCACTTTTTATTGTTTGCACTGTTGAGAGTTTAAAATGTTGAGAGACTGAGAGAATAAAGTTTAATTTTCTAGTTTTAGTATATCTCTGTTGCCGTTCGTCTTTTCGCTAAAAATATAAAATCCCCTACTCACCAATATTTTAGAAGTAAGGTGCGGCACCGCTTTCCATTGTGTCGTGTTCCACTGTTACAGGGAACTGTGAACCTAGCCTAAAGCCCCCCATACATTTACAGATGCACTGCCGATTTTTCGGCAGTTCAACGAGTCATCACGCGTCAAACGCCTGAAAAATCATCTGGTGTGTTCTCAGCTCCGTCGGCTCCCCTTCGCTATGCGCTACCCTTGAAACCTTGTTTTCATTGTGTTTGTCTTTAATCTGGCATTATGGTAGAGTGTTGGCTTCCTAGCCAGTAGTTCTGTGGTGAAATGACATGTATGTTGCCTTCCTTTCCTTCAATGGATGTAGAAAATACATTAGCATAGTATATACATACAGAGGAGTCAGAGTCGGAAGATTTAGAAACTTAGGAGTCGGAGTGGGAGCATTTATCTACCGACTCCACAGCCCTGATCCTGAAGCGTCACGGAGTGGTCAAATCACTCCAGTGTTGCCAACTATTTTCAATGGAAAGTAGCTAAAGCCTGCTCGAAAAGTCGCCAAATGTCGCTAGATGACGTCATGCGTATATTTGCATATTACGTCATATTTGCATTCTGCGTGTTTTCCCTAATCCTTCCTCACGTGTCCAATATAAAACTATCAATTATGTTACATATTTTCTGTCAGAAAACATTTATATTATACGTATATATGTTTTTTTATGTGTATATGAGTTTAATAAGTTTAATGAAGTTTATCGTTGTGTATGAGTAAGTAGAATCACGCAGTCAATCAGATGTAGCTCAGTAAACGATCTCAGACGAGTTCAGAAACTGGAATGAACTTAAAGCTCTGTAACAGTGAGTAATATAAGTGCATCAGAAGAAAAAATAAATAAATAAGAAAAAATAAGAAGAAATGGTCAAATTAAATTGTTTTATTTCAAGCAAAGGAGAAGCAGGTAAGTGATTGGTCCGTGGCAACACCGTTTGCACATGCACAGCTCATTCACATCTACAGTATGTCAGCTGCCGTGCGGTCACGGGAATATGCTGCTCCATTCAGCCGGAGCTAGCGCTCACTGATCAGAGCAGACACAGGGAGATGAGTAACTGTACCGGGAAAGCAAGACCTCGCGCTTACAGGACAGTACTGGCGACATTTGGAAAGTTGCTAAGGTTTGTCCAAAAGTCGCTAGATTTGTCGCTAGGTGCTTTTTTGAAAAAAAGTCGTCAAGGGGGTCTGAAAAGTCGCTAAGTTGGCAACACTGATTCACTCGTAGTTTATCTTGTTTTGACTCCCAAATAGTTTATATTATGAACACACATTAGAATTTAATAACTGAAGGCTGAGTTTTAACTTTTTTTTAAACATTTTACGTATATTTTATGTAACATTAATGTTATGACTTGTTACACTGAGGGAATCTGGGTTTTCACTGAGTATGAAGCGATTATCTATTCTTACCCGTTGTTTAAAATCATTTGGCCTATATGGTATGTTTGGTATCTTTTTATTAAATTGATCAATTATAATCATGTTAATTTGTGTATTGAAAGAAGTTTGACAGTAATCAGTGCTTAGTACTGCTGTAAGGTAAACACTGCCAGGTTACAATATTTCAAAATGGTTAACGGTTGAGAATATTCATTCATAATTTAGAAAAGTAATCAAATGTAATTAGTTACATTACTTTCATATAGTAATTGAAATAGTTACTCTATTTAAAATGTTATAGTAGTGTAACTTGTAATTGTAACGAATAACATTTCCAAAGTAATCGTCCCAACACTGGTGGTACTGTACTTCAACATTTAAAGCAGTAGATATCGAAAACACAACATTGAACAAACTAGACGAGGTGATGATTAGTTTTTGCCGGTATTTGCCATTAAGAGTAGCACAGGATGTAGATGTGGAAATAGTTACTTGTGTCTCACCTGTGCAGATGACTTCAGCATCATGTTCATGACCACAGTTATGTTTGCCCCAGCCTTCTGATCTACACTCCTTCAGTGTTGACTCTGATCCAATGCAGGACACCTCATCCATCCAGATGTGTCCTTTTCCAGGCCCGAAGTCACCATAGTGCCGTACCACTGCAGACTCCCCACAGAACAGCTGTCTACACACCACTGTAGCATCAATCTCATCCCAGTCATCACCACACACTGTGCCCCACTGTTGATGATAAAGAATCTCCACTCTCCCAGCACAGGGACTGTCACCATCCACCAGCCTCACACCATCACTGTCTGAAAGCAAAGGAGAATCATTTGTTGTAATGGTTTTGCATTTATTTTAAATAACCTATAAATATTTATATTTAATTAGAAATAATTACTTTCAACTAAGAAATAAATGATATGTCAAACAC
Organism: Paramormyrops kingsleyae; assembly: GCF_048594095.1. NCBI lineage: Eukaryota > Metazoa > Chordata > Actinopteri > Osteoglossiformes > Mormyridae > Paramormyrops > Paramormyrops kingsleyae. Next base: position 34,804,171 of record NC_132799.1, read on the forward strand.
AAAGGTAACAGAATCACACCTCCACTGCATCCTGTTTTAGGTATTAATTTCATTGTAACCTGACTGCTACCTATGTTTAATGTGTTTAGTCAGGAGGTGGTGTGTGACTCCTAGCTATGTCTGAAAAATTGCTGGTTTGATTCTGTCCCCATCAGATCAATCGCAAAACCATTAGGCTCTTGAGGGGGTGACTAGGGACAATTGGTGAACATGGTCAGTTGTTGAACAAATGTCTCAAAGAAGTGAATATTATCACATTTAAAGTGACTTGGCATTTAATTGTGTTAAAAGTTTGTTCAGCAACTGATCTAGGCTTGAATGTTATTAAAGTAATATGATATACCGTGGTACTTTAAGTATATTTGTTTTTGAGCATTTATCAGCAAAATTTATTATAGGGGACCCCAGTGGACTGCTTAGCTGTTGAAAAGATCAGGGGCTAAGTCAAGTTTACCTGGGGCTTGACTTTTTGTTTTTGAAGGAAGATTAGCATTGGGGCTAAAATAGAATACCCGAGGCCCGGCTTAAAATACTCGGGGCTATAGCCCCAAGTGATCGGACCTAACGACGCCCATGAGGGACACCCTTGTGGCCAAATTTTATTGGCAAGATTTCGAAATACCAGAAGATCGTTGCATTTGAAAATACTATTGAAATACAGTATAATGTCTGGACAGTATAACATTATGAAAAATTAGATACTAACCAAGCCTAAACTGACCCTGTTTGTCAATTGTCCCCTAATCTCACCTGAAACATTAGTGCTCCGAGGGAAGCTGAACACTGACTGACTGCCTTACTGGAGACCAAGGGTTGTGACGCATAAGAATCAGAATTTCGGACACAGGGATTAATAAAGTACAAAAATAACAATTATTAAAAAACATTGCCTAGCGAGCCGGACATTTTGTCTGGACACTAGGCCAGTCATTGCCTGTCGGTATACTGAGTTGTGTGGCATTAACCTGCATGCTTATCTTCATGTTTCCTTTCCAAATAATGATAGGAATTGAAAGTCATGCCATATGCATCCCTCAGTCTGCTTCTTTTTGCTGAATGTCTTGTGCAGAAACTCATGGTTTATGTTACAAGCAGGATAACTGCTGACTTGGCGCACATGATGGCGGAATGTTTGAAAAATACTGAAGTTAATATAAGAAATCAGAGACGCTAAAACTCCATACACTGCACTGGACTCAATAACGAGTCTGAACTCCAGTGACATAACTCTGGAAGCATCTCGTATTAAGCAGAAAAGCAAAATATAAGCAGGTGTCAAGAATAAAGATTAAACCTTTAGTATGTAACATTTTTGAAGCTGGGTACCACAAATCACAGAATGATATACTTGTGATAAATTAATTGTTCCTTTAAATCAGTTAAATCACTCATTTACCATCACAGGTGATTTCAGCCACTTTCTCATCATGGCACACATTCCCTCCCCAGGGAGCAGACGGACACTGCCACACAGAGGAGTCATGGGGGCGACACTGGAGCTCGTCAAGCCAGTGTGGGGCCCCTTCCAGCCGAGACCTAGTTTTAGAAACAATGCCACTCTTTCCACAGCTGAGATGCTGACATATGAGACTAGCTGTGCTTGTATCCATGTTACTGAAGCAAACATTTCCCCAAGTGTTATTGTAGAAAACCTCCAGCTGTCCAGAGCAGCCTCCTGCCAGTCGGATATCATTAAAATCTACAAGAAAAAAGGGAGATCAAAATAAAAATATATGCAATAATTATTTTCAGGTTTAATACAAGTTCAGGGACACAGTGAGCCCTAATCCTATCCCAGCAAACACAGTGCAGGGGACACCCTGGACTGGATGACAGTATATTACAGGGCAAGCACTCATTATAGGCAATTTGCAAACATCAATTCACCTAAACATCCATTTGTTTACAAAGGGATGAATCCAGAATGCCTAGAAGACACCAACATGAGCAAAGGGTGACCATGCAAACTGCAGGTACAGAGGCAGCAGCCAAACCGGCAAACCCGTAAATGTGTCATACAGCTGACAAGTGGCTCACCACAGGACACCCAGTTAAATTATTTAAATTTAAAGTAACCTGATAAATTCAATAGTGGACATCACACAGCCTCACCTGAACACACAACTCCCACATCCTCTTTATGGACACAGTCATTCTGTCCCCATTGTACTGGACAGTCCCACAGAGATGTCTCATTCCCCTCACAGTCCACCTCATCCAGCCAGATGGGTCCAGTTCCTGCTCCAAAGAAGGTGGGCACTGGGTCACTGAGAGCCGTCCCACACTGGAGCTGCCTGCACACCACCTGAGCATCCTTCAGGTCCCAGGAGTCTCCACACACTGTCCCCCAGGAGCCCTGGTGGAGCACCTCCAGCCTCCCTGCACAGCCCCCAGCATCACCCACCAGCCTGAGGGATCTGTGCTCTTCAGAGGATGAAGAAAGGAGGGAGGATATGAATAAAGTTAAAAAGAATTGAGGCCACATGAGCAATAGGATGATAATTTTACTTGTATATCTGTAACATGTATAACTGAAAATGCAGAGCACTCACTGGAGCACACTATGGACACTTGTGCACTGGAGCTGCAGTTGACTCTGTGTGGATCACTGCAGTTCACCAGGTGAGACTCACTCCCAGAGCACTGATACCCTGTCAGACACACATCACTATCCCCTGTCCCAGACAGGGAGGAGCTGTACAGCCTCACTGCAGAGCCACAGCCCAGCTGCCTGCAGACCACAGAGGCCTCCCTGATGTTCCAGGACTCCATGAGAACTCTGCTCCAGGTCTGCTGATAGTAAACCTCCACTTGACCCTCACAGCCACTCTCTCCAGACAGTCGTACGGTTCCATCCAGAGCCGAGAGAGATTTAGATCCTGCAGAAACATCACTAAAGTTCAATAGGTGATGTGATTAATAACAGACTATATCAACTTCCCATGATAATCTATGAACATGTCTCCTCTATACCTCTGATGTAATAATAAATCTATCAGTCCTCACCCTGACAGATGAGTCCTGCATCCCGTCCATGAGAGCATGCAGCTCGACTCCATGAGGACACAGCACACTGGGAGAGGTGTGTCTCATTCCCCTGGCACTCAAACACATCAGCCCAGATGCGGCCCCTCCCCTCTCCAAACCAGGCCTGTCCTGGCACTGCCACAGCGCTCCCACACCGCAGCTGCCGACAGAGGACACTGGCTGCTCTCATATCCCAGGATGCATCACACACTGGCCCCCACTCACTGAGGTACTGCAGCTCCACCCTCCCGGAGCAGGAGTCCGGGCCGCCCACCAGCCTGGAGTCTCTGTACCCTGCAAACAGCACGGGGGGGTTTGCATCTGTATTTTAACTACAACATTATAAAAAACAAGGTTAAAATACCCATATACCAGTGTTCCATAATCATCTATTTAGTTCACGAGTCATAGTGAGTGTAAATCACAGACAGTGCATGGAATGAGGCAGGGGATCATCTTTTTCGAGATGCATTATGAAGTACATAAATAAGTAGTCTGCAAAACATGGGTATTTTAAAGACACCAGGAAGATAAAAATGTTTTGAATAACACTGAAAATATTTTATTTCAGTACATGTCTTTTCCAATATCTCGTATTTATCACACCAAGAAGGTCCTGGGTTTGATCCCTGGGTCACCCAGGGTGCCTTTTGGTGTGGAGTTTGCATGTTCTCCCTGTCCACGCGTGGGTTTCCTCTGGGTGCTCCAGTTTCCTCCCACAGTCCAAAGACATGCAGATTAGGTCGACTGGCTACTCTAAATTGCCCATAGGTGTGACTGTGAGTGTGTGGCTGTTTGTCTGTTTTGGCCCTGTGGTGGACTGGCGGCCTGCCCAGGGTGAACCCCGCCTCTCGCCCGATGATGCTGGGATTGGCTCCAGCTTCCCTGCGACCCAGATAGATAATGGATGGATGCTAAATATGACAATGTACCTCAATACACAAGGCAGTGTTATCTACAGAAGGTAGTAAAGTTCTGTCCCTCACTCAATAGTTAAAATGTTCAGTAGCACATGCTATGTTCTATAACTATTAGTAATGTTGCTCTTACCAGAACACACCAGTCCTGCTGCATTTTCTTGTGAGCAGCTCTGCTTCTTCGTAGGTGATTTTGGGCAGAAGTAAATATGTGATTCATTCCCTCTACACTGGATCTCCTCTGCCCACATATTTCTGCCCCCCTTACCAAACGCAGCCCCCCCCAGAACCTCCACTGGGATCCCACAGCCCAGCTGCCGACACACAACCTCTGCGTCCTGCAGGTCAAAGGCAGCATCACACACTGTGCCCCAGGTAATTCCATGCCGCATCTCCACTCTCCCAGAGCACAGGTGTGGACCTTGTGCCAGTCTGACCTCACGGTGATCTGTGAAGTTTGCAAAAGGAAAAAGAGGCATTATTTATTTAATAGTTTAATTCCAATGTGTATTTAAATGACAGAAGTATCATGTTACTATGGTAGATATTACTTCATGGTTGAGATTCTCCATGATGTTCTGCAGATCTGACAGATGTTAACTGTCTGTGTCCTACCTGAGCAGATGACTCCAGCATCATGGAGATCATGAGTACATTTATGAACTCCCCATCCTTCGTGTGTACAGTCCTTCAGCGTCGACTCTGACCCCTTACAAGACACATTATACATCCATATTTTCCCTATTCCTGCTGCAAAATGACCTCCATATTGTACTTCTGCTGCTTCTCCACATAGCATCTCTCTACACACCACTGCAACATCCTCCAAGTCCCAGTTACGATGACACACTGTGCCCCACTCTCCTTCATGAAGAACCTCCACTCTCCCAGCACAGGGACCAGTGCCATCCACCAGCCTCACGTTACCCCTACCTGGAAACACAGGAGAGTTACTATTAAGTCATTGATTATCATGTTTGGTAATTTTACTGAAGGTATTATGATGTGATATATATTACCAAGAGGAATAAAGATAAGCAGATGATCTTACAATGTTGCAGAAAACTAATGTAAGATGTTTTATAAACAGCTATTAAGAAGCTATTAAGGATTTGTGTTAGAGCCTCTTAGGGTCTGTATGTGAAACAGGACCATGTATGACAGCGTGAAACATTTGCTTTTCCTTTTGAAGGTCAAAGGGGCAGGGAAAAGGTCAGCATGTATCAAACTCTTCATGTATCTTTTATAATCACTTATCCAGTACAGGGTGACGATGAGCCCAGAGTCCATGAAGTTCAGGGCACAACAGCAGGGACACCACTGCAAGACACACTGTCTTCTCCACAATCACACACTGGGGGCTGTTTAGAGGAACCAGTTCAGGTAACTTTGACTGAGGCACTCAGAGGGACCACTTACAGACACGGGGAGAGCTTGTGACACACAGGAGAATAGGAAAAGGAAGACAGTGTAGACGTTTAGGGGCTGGATAGAGAATCAGGTGTATCTATGGTGAATGCAGGCCCATCCATCCATCCATTATCTACCGCTTGTCCGGGGTTCGGGTCGCGGGGGCAGCAGCTTCAGGAGAGGCACCCAGACCTCCCTCTCCCCAGCTACTTCCACCAGCATCTCGGGGGGGGACACCGAGGCGTTCCCAGGCCAGCCGAGAGATATAATCCCTCCAGCGAGTCCTGGGCCTGCCCCGGGGCCTCCTCCCTGTAGGACATGCACGGAAAACCTCTCCGGCTAGCCACCCAGGAGGCATCCGTACCAGATGTCCAAACCACCTCAACTGGCTCCTTTTGACGTGAAGAAGCAGCGGTTCTACTCTGAGGCCCTCCCGGATATTCAAACTTCTCACCCTATCCCTAAGGGAGAGCCCAGACACCCTGCGGAGAAACCTCATTTCGGCCGCTTGTATTCGCGATCTCGTTCTTTCGGTCATTACCCATAGCTCATGACCATAGGTGAGGGTAGGGACAAAGATGGACCAATAGATCGAGAGCTTTACTTTTTGGCTCAGTTCTTTCTTAGCCACGACGGACCGGTTAAGCGCCTACAAAACTGTAGACGCCGCTCCGATTCATCTATCCAGCTCCCAATCTCGCCTACCCTCACTCGTGAACAAGACCCCGAGATACTTAAACTCCTCCACTTGAGGCAGTACGTCTTCCCCAACCCGAAGTGGGCAAACCACCCGTTTCCGGCTGAGAACCATGGTCTCGGACTTGGAGGTGCTAATCCTCATCCCTGCTGCTTCGCACTCGGCAGCGAACCGCCCCAGTGCATGCTGGAGATCCCCAGCAGATGAAGCCAACAGGACGACATTGTCTGCAAAAAGCAACGAGGCAATCCTGAGGCCACCAAACTGGACACCCTCAACACCCTGGCTGCGCCTAGAAATCCTGTCTATAAAAATTATAAACAGGACCGATGACAAAGGGCAGCCCTGGCGGAGCCCAACACGCACCGGGAACACGTCCGACTTATTACCGGCAATGCGGACCAAGCTTCTGCTCCGTTCGTACAGGGACCGGATCGCCCACAACAGCGGACCCCGGACCCCATACTCTCGAAGCACCTCCCACAGAGCACCTCGGGGAACCCGGTCGTAAGCCTTTTCCAAATCCACAAAACACATGTAGACTGGATAGGCAAACTCCCAGGCCCCTTCCAGTACCCTTGCTGGTCCAGTGTTCCACGACCAGGACGAAAACCGCATTGTTCCTCCTGAATCCGAGATTCGACTATCGATCTCACCCTCCTCTCCAGTACCCCGGAATAGACTTTCCCAGGGACGCTGAGAAGTGTGATCCCCCTGTAGTTGGAACACACCCTCCGGTCCCCTTTCTTAAATAAGGGGACCACCACCCCGGTCTGCCAATCCAGCGGCACCGTCCCTGACCTCCACGCACTGTTGAGAAGGCGTGTCAGCCACGACAGCCCCACAACATCTAGAGCCTTCAGGTACTCCGGACGGATCTCATCCACCCCCAGGGCCCGGCCACCACGGAGCTCTTTAACCACCCTGGCCACCTCAGCCCCAGTGATGTGCAAGCCCCCCCCCAGCACCCTCGGGCTCTGTGCCCTCAGATGTCTCAAAGGCAGTGTGCGTAGATGTATCTGAGGCAGGGTTGAGGAGGTCCTCAAAGTATTCCTTCCACCTCCGGGTGATGTCCCCAGTTGAGGTCAACAGCACCCCCCCCCCCCACTATAAATAGTAGGAACCAGGAGCTGCTTCCCCCTCCTGAAACTCCGTATGGTTTGCCAGAACCTTTTTGATGCCGACCGAAAGTCACTTTCCATGGCCTCACCGAACTCCTCCCACGCCCGGGTTTTTGCTTCTGCGACCGCCTGAGCCGCATTCCGCCTGGCCCGCCGGTACCCGTCAGCTGCCTCCGGAGACCCCCGGGCTAATAGTTCCCGGTAAGCCTCCTTCTTCAGCTTCACGGCCCCCCTCACCTCTGGTGTCCACCATCGGGTACGGGGGTTACCGCCACGACTGGCACCGACCACCCTGCAGCCACAGCTCCTCCTTGGATTGCCACCTTATCGTGGTGGAGGGGTTTGCGTGCCTCCGTGAACCTGGGGGCTATGTTGTCGGGGGCAATAGCCCCTGGTAGGGTCTCCCAAGGCAAAAAGGTCCCAGGGGAGGGGCCAGACAAAGAGGTCAGGGGTTCGGTGCTTTGTGGATCGGGTGGCGGCCAAGGGAGGCCCTGGCGGTCTGATCCTCGGCTGGGAATGCAGGCCTTCAACTTTAAATTTTACTGTTGGTTATTTAGCAGATTATATATATATTATTTATTTCTCTTTCAGTGAAAAAACCCAAGTGGTCCTCTGAGCGGGAGACCTAGCGACGGCCCCGGGTTTCTCCAGTTTGAGATCCCTGTTCCAGAAGCTTCCCTAACTAACACGTTTAATCTCTCCTTTCTATTAAATACAGCCTTTCTCCAAATATATTTTTAATTCCTGATCTCTGTTATCCACAATATCAATAAATCTTAAACGTGAATGTATTTATACTATAATATTTTTATTTCTTATTTTACGAAAGATTTACTGCCCTTCAGGACCAGGAGCACAGAGCCGTAGTGAATTTAGAATATAATGAATTTTCTAATCGCACAAGACAAGGTCTAGCTAATGTCCATGGGAATGGTTTGAATACTATTACAGGCCACATATTTTTATATTCTGCTCACAAAAAAACCTGTATTTTAAATTTATACACAATTTATTGTGCACACCAAGAACTGCAGTCAGATACGTCACTCTTCTGACATTTGTAGCGTTACTCCTACTGTGCATGCGATTTCATAAGAAGAAACAGTTTAAAGTTTTTTTTTTTTTTTTTTTAATATTTATAATTAAAAGAACAGTTTAAAGTTTTTTTTTTAATAGAATGTTTATATTTAACATTAAATTTAATTTTTGAATACAAAAGAGGGAAACTTGCTAAACATAAATTTGCAACTAAATATAATACAATATAAGTTAAGCGCATTTTGCAGTTTGGGAATATGAATATTTTTTGGGCCAGATTCTTACTGGATCTGAAAAAAGAAAGCAAGCGTATTCTCAACTGCCCTCTACATCAGGTGGAGCAGGACAAATTAATGAATTTATATTTTAATGATATGGTTTTATTTGTTTATTATTTTGTTTATTATATAGTCTGTATTTTTAAATACCAGCAAATTATTTGCTAGCGAAAAGCTGAGCCGTGAAAAAGCCTGAAACTTACTAAATTCAGCAGCAAGAACAAAAATTCTTTCCAGTCTTACTATAATTCCTGCCAGGCAAATTGAACTGATTGAACTTTTTTACTCTACTGTCAGTTATAAAAGCATAATAGTCAGAAATCTTTTAATAATATGCCAAAAATCTTAAGTATCTTAAGTAAAAAAAGTTTGCAAATAACTTTAAGCATTTCTGTTTTCAAATAGATTGCAGGTAATTTTTACCCTGAATATCCAAAGCAAAAAGATTCTACTACTTTGCCCTGATTATGACATATGTTAATTACAAAGTATAATTTCCGTTTTTACATAAAATGTCATTTTAGTAAAAAAAAAAAAAAAAAAAAAAAAAACATAATTTAACAAGCATGAAACCAATTCTGTATAACACTGCACAATTTGATTACTTTTTTGTATTGTACTTTGGAAGGATTATTCTATCTATGACTTGACTTGAATTGTGCTACGCACTTTCAGGATCTGACCCCCTGACCAAGTGCACCACAGGAGCAAAGGTAGAGATCAGTACTTACTGGCTGTGGTGAGCAGGACCAGGAAGGGGAGAGAGAGGCTGACCAGGGACACCTCCATCTTCATTATGTCACACTGACAGTCCTCAAACCTCAGACCTCGACCCTCTTCTTTGAGCTTTCACGGTAAGGGAGCGAATTTGTATTTAACCCCCCAGGGAGACCACACCCCCATCCACCAATCACACTCAGCATTGCCTTATGAGAGGGACTACAGGAACTCATCAAACGGTACAATAACAAATCAGAAGACGTTGTGATCATGTTCTCCATATATACACAGGGTGTCTGCAGGGACTCCTTCCGGCATAAGATACATGTTCAGTATATGACTGACTGGGGCGTAAAATGAAATCGAAACACTTAGGTCTATCTGAAGCTGTACTGGGACATTTTAGAATAAAACACTTGTGAACAGGACAGTGTTGCATCCCTGAACATCTGTAACTGTCACCAGCCCCAGATGCAGAGGTGAGGAAGAGGTTCCAGGTTCCTCCAATCACTCCAAGTATCTAGCAGACCACAGTTTCCCAAACATGCAACAGTAATTTTCTTTTTATTCTTTTCTTAGAACTGGAATCCCACATATAATGAGAGCATATTTCTCTAAATTTTACAGTAATAAGTGGAGCTAGCAAGCCCTGACTGCCACATAGAATTAACAAATATACACTCACCTAAAGGATTATTAGGAACACCTGTTCAATTTCTCATTAATGCAATTATCTAATCAACCAATCACATGGCAGTTGCTTCAATGCATTTAGGGGTGTGGTCCTGGTCAAGACAATCTCCTGAACCCCAAACTGAATGTCAGAATGGGAAAGAAAAGTGATTTAAGCAATTTTGAGCGTGGCATGGTTGTTGGTGCCAGACGGGCCGGTCTGAGTATTTCACAATCTGCTCAGTTACTGGGATTTTCACGCACAACCATTTCTAGGGTTTACAAAGAATGGTGTGCAAAGGGAAAAACATCCAGTATGCAGCAGTCCTGTGGGCAAAAATGCTTTGTAGAGGTCAGAGGAGAATGGGCCGAATGATTCAAGCTGATAGAAGAGCAACTTTGACTGAAATAACCACTCGTTACAACCGAGGTATGCAGCAAAGCATTTGTGAAGTCACAACACGCACAACCTTGAGGCGGATGGGCTACAACAGCAGAAGACCCCACCGGGTACCACTCATCTCCACTACAAATAGGAAAAAGAGGCTACAATTTGCACGAGCTCACCAAAATTGGACAGTTGAAGATTGGAAAAATGTTGCCTGGTCTGATGAGTCTCGATTTCTGTTGAGACATTCAAATGGTAGAGTCAGAATTTGGCGTAAACAGAATGAGAACATGGATCCATCATGCCTTGTTACCACTGTGCAGGCTGGTGGTGGTGGTGTAATGGTGTGGGGGATGTTTTCTTGGCACACTTTAGGCCCCTTAGTGCCAATTGGGCATCGTTTAAATGCCACGGCCTACCTGAGCATTGTTTCTGACCATGTCCATCCCTTTATGACCACCATGTACCCATCCTCTGATGGCTACTTCCAGCAGGATAATGCACCATGTCACAAAGCTCGAATCATTTCAAATTGGTTTCTTGAACATGACAATGAGTTCACTGTACTAAAATGGCCCCCACAGTCACCAGATCTCAACCCAATAGAGCATCTTTGGGATGGAATGGGAGCTTCGTGCATCCCACAAATCTCCATCAACTGCAAGATGCTATCCTATCAATATGGGCCAACATTTCTAAAGAATGCTTTCAGCACCTTGTTGAATCAATGCCACGTAGAATTAAGGCAGTTCTGAAGGCGAAAGGGGGTCAAACACCGTATTAGTATGGTGTTCCTAATAATCCTTTAGGTGAGTGTATGCATAAAAAATGAAAAACAAAGAAAGATTTATAATTTTAAAAATTTATTTAAAAACACAGCTATAACATTATTTTGACATTTAAAATTATATTTGGAAAATTTATTTTTTCCTGAAAATTATTTGACTTGATATAGTTATTTTAAATTAAACATATTCAAATGATACCAAACTAAAAGAGCACAACAAAAACTAAGGTGACAAAAACAGTAATTCAAACAAATATTATCATCTGCAGTTCATAATTGTGAGGTTAATCTATCAAGGCTCAGTGTTAAAATCAGCGAGGAAAAGAAATGAAGTTTACAGTAGCAGTAACATTATTAAGCTGGTGGCAGCAGATGTGATTTACAGGAACCTTCATATAAACTTCTAAGCAGAAGCTTCCTCACACCGGACCGTCAGTCCCTAAGAGACCCTTTACACGACACCGTTACAGACCCTCTTATGGCCTGGAGGCTCCTCCACACACAGCATCTCAGTCAGCCTGGTCAGGTGCAGGTGACCTACTGGGACGCATCAGAAGATACATTGTAGCATCAACAGTCACCTTGACAATGGGATTCATCAGAAGTGTTTAGCCATTTTTATTTAATATTTTTGGATAAAATATTACATCCTTGTAGTATTCTTGTCAGATATCTACAACTGAATAAAATAAATTAGAGTTCTTTTCTCTCCATTTTGTCATTACTAAATAGACCTTTAATTATGCTAATTATAAATCTTTTACTCTTACTTGTTGTTGCTCTGCCCCTGAGACACAGCAGTGTTCGACTGAACAGTGTCACTGGACAAGGCCTCAGAGCTCCTGGAGTCAAGGCTGCCCAGTTTTATTTCAGCCGGTTTCCCATCAGAGGCTGGTCTGAGACAGACACACAGAGACTTGATAGACGCTCATCAAGCTGCATGTCCACTTCAAACAAACTTGGGCTACAACAGAATGCAAATGGTCTATTACAACTACTAAATAATTACAAGTGCATGCATTTAAATCTCAGTTTAAGTTATGGGGAGATTAGAAATGGGAACAGGGGATAATATTTGCATGGCTGTAACTCACCAGGAAGACTTCAAGCCGATCCCATATAGATGAAGTCATTTATATTTTATATCCTCCTGAGACCCAAGGAAAAAAGTGTCCTTCAACTGTAGGTTATTTGTCTTTGGAGGAAATAAGACATCTTACAATTTAGATTTTTTCAAATTAATTTCACAGCATGCCCTATTTAGTGCACAAGAAGAATAAATAAGTTTCCCAACATCAGTGAAAAAATAAATGCAAAAATACAATGTCCACTACAATGGACATAAATGAATAGGTCGGGTCTCAGGAGGTTACATATAAAAGGCAAAAAGGTTGTGGTTACAAAGTCCCATTCAGATATTCAGGAAAATCCTTCATTCTGACCATGTTGGGAAACCCTGCTATTCGGCAATAAAAATAATGAATCTACGAAATGCTCTTGGTATCTCCTGTGACTTGGGGACAGTCAGTTCTCTCCCATGCTGCTGACTCGCTGCCTGAAGTTCCCTCTGTTGACGCCTCTCAGGCTGAGAGAAGACCGGATGTGTGTGACGCTGACAGGCCAGGAAAGCTAACTGACACTGAACACCCTCCTCCTCCCCATTGGCTGGCATCTGTCCCGTCCCGAGGAGTTTACAGCGCTGCAGCACCAGGGCTGCTCTGTGGTTTCTCAGCTCTGATCACGTGCTTAGAGAATAGAACAAAATCAGTTATTTGTACCTGCTTGATGAACCTTTATCTGCAAGAATGATCATCTCATGCAGTTGCATGTGAAACATATACAGCAGAAAACCAACGTCTGACGACTGCCATTCTTGCATTGATATTTTGGCGGAGAAGCCATCATTTATATGGATGTCTGGTCATGGATGGCAGTCTGTAGGTTTTCTACAGTCACTGATCTCTATACTAAGGAACACGTATACTGCAATTGTTAACATGACTTCTATAGAAATGTCATTAATAATAATTAGAATAAATTAAATTATAACAATATCATAATAATAATGATAAATGTATTAATATTAAAGTTTCAATAAAATATTAATGTTTCTATAAAAGTCATGTTTACATAACAACTGTTGCTTTATTGATCCCTTTGGAGAAATCCTCTTTTCGGCTTCCCCAGCTTGCTCTCTGTGGGTGAGGACAAGCTGACTGTGAAGGGCGGCCACCTGCTGCAGCGCCCAAGGAGCTGGGGGTTAAGGGCCTTGCTCAAGGACCCAGACAACTGCAGCAGTTAACATTGTCAGAAATCCCAGGAGTGCATCTTGTTAGGACAGCAAATCACTATTGAAATTATTAGAAAATCTTGCATTGAGAAACCATCAAACATCCACACTAACTATCTTTTCAAAATGGGGGTTATAAGGACTTTGCTCAAGGGCCCACAGACGTGCCAAGGCCAGCCTTGAACTGGCAACCTTCCGATCCCAGTCACAAAATATTTTATTGAAGTACTTTTAATTAAATACAGTGGTACCTCAGAACTAGAAATTAATCCGTTCAGAACTCCGGACCGAATCCTAAAAAGTTTGAGTTCTGATCGAATTTCCCCCATAAGAAATAATGGAAAACCAATTAATTGGTTCCCGGCCCCAAAAAAATTACACCGAAATATGTTTTTTTTTTAGCATTTAAACACAAAATGAACCGGACACAAGAAAAGCATATACTGTACTAAACACAACTAAGCACATTTATCAAAACGGTAATTTTTAAAGTAAGAAAATAAATGTATCCAAACAATGTGTAAAGTTAAAAAAAATGTGTCCTGCCCTGATTGTCCGCTCCTTCCATGTACAACGCCCCCTCGTTAACCGCGTGTGGAATCCCAGTGTGATCAGCTGTTTCTGGTTGTTGTCATTAGTCTTCTGTATTTCGCATCGTATTGTCCGTCTGCATTTTGCCTGCCTTACCTGTAATTAAACCCCGTATTCCCCGATACCCTGACGTCTGCGCCTTTGTCTCCGTTCTGTCCCTGCTGGGCACGACAATACTATTATAATTAAATGTATTAATAGTTTATTATTAATATTAAAATAATACGAAATCTTTATTTTAAAATGTATTTTATTATATAATAATATTTATATGTATTCAGCTAGTTTAAACATGCACGATGCTATGCACAGGCTGAGACTGAAGCGTTACCCTTTGTTTCCACTGAGAGATGTGCCGCGTGACTCATTTTCCCGTGCGTACCAGTTCTCTTAGGTCGGTGTTCACGGTTTGACTTCTGAGATTCAGATCGAGTTCTAGGTAATTTTTTTTTTCAAATTGGTTGGATCGACTTTTAAGAAATTCGAGTTCTAATGAGTTCAAGAACTGAGGTACCACTGTATACTGAATATCTCCCTCTAGTGGCAAATTTTGTATCAAAGTAATGCTGGTCATTCTTCGGCGTCCCAAACTGATGTGCTCACTTTGACCTTTGTCTTAGCTATGTAACAAACGGCCAACATACAGAAGCAAAATATGAATTTATGCGGCGCGGAAGCACCTGCTCTACAGATCAAGATAAAGTTTGAGAGCGACTGTGCATGAACAAGTTCACCGTTAGCAGAGAGCGTGCAGACAGTGTGACAGGGACTAAACCAGCTAAAGAAGCCTCGTTTTACTGTTAATATATCCATGCATGCACATGGAAATCTATTCATCTCAGTACAAATTTGTATACTCATCGGGTACACTTGTTTATTAGATTCCAGAATAGGTGTAACAATGCAAAAATATTTCCATAGATTACCTGTGATAGTTTAACTTATGGCAACAGTCCACAGCCTGTAAAACAGTTGCACTCTGGGAATTCTGGCTTGATAAACAAGAAATGCAGTCAATAAGGAAGATTCTACTTGAATGACAGCTTATTCACTTACAGTCTCAGAAATGAGTATTCCCTATAACACTCTTGGGATAGACTGGTAGAGAAGTCCAACGCTGAAAGTGACTTTATGAAATGCTGTGGAAGCAGCAGTAACAGGCCAAACGAAACCAGAGGCAGTTCTCCCCAAAGCAATGAAATCACACCGCGCTGTTTGCAATTCAGATACAAATACACAATGGATTGTTATATGTATATGTCATTATATGTATTATATTCTATGGCTGGGTAACACCAATACTCTCCTTACTTCTGGTAATTTCTAAGCATATATAGCAGATCCTGCGCTGCAACTTATAAGTTCTACAAGGTACAGGTAAGAGGAAAAGGTCAAATGGGGTATCTGCATTTGAAAACTATGAAAAGAAAGAAAAACTATCCGAGGGTCAAACTCCTACAAAGTATCATCTCTGGAGGTCAAACCGGGCCATGCAGAAGTTCTGTGATGCAATATGAACTGTGCCATGGCGTTTCTGATATGGCTTGGCTGCTTCTGAACCTCAGAGTGCATATAAGAGAAGAAAAATGATGCAGATACAGTGGAGCAGCGTGTCACCGGTAAAACCATTTGGCGAGAGAGCCAAATAAAGTCCACAAGCTGCATATTCCATCATCATACAGCCAAGGCTCATCAGCAGCACGTCCCAAAGCAGCATGCTGCGCAGTCAGCTACACACGGGATCTGCAGCCAGTGCTGCGCAGGTCCTGAATTTCCTGGGAAAAACTCCGGGATCAGAGTCCATATTTCTTCTTCAAGGTACAAACAGAAGCGTCCTGTAATCCAGCTTTATGAAGACGGTCAAAGAGTTCTTCTAAAACTAAAATGGGAGGGATAAAAACATTCAGGAAAAATTATACTCGTTAATCCATAATAAAATACAGTACTGTGAAAAATTATGTTTAAATGATCATGTCAGTGTAAAACTAGGCTATTATGCCTGTCAAAGTGTGTTAGCTTTACCTTGTCAAGGTCTCTCCTAAAGTCACCCCAGGATTTGCAACAACCATCCAAAACATCCATGTATTTTTTGACATGACCTCTACCTTGCCTTTTTGGTTAAACATTATCCCATTGTGTTTACTAATTTAATGGATTAATTAAATGAGCTGGTGGTGACATTTAACAATAGGGTGCCCCTGAGGAGAGGTTTGGTGTTCATCTAACCATCCAACAAGGTATCAGAACATTTTTGGAAAACACCAGAAATTTTTGCTAGTTTTTAATTTTGTTAATATTAATTTCATATTTTTAATGTTACATTTTGTTTTTTTTTTCCTGAGCAAAAATACACTTACTACCCAGATAAAGAGCTTTAAACACTTTCGTTGACTGCATAAGCCTTTCGCATAGTACTGTTCATAAAACAATTTACCGGTCAGAGGTTATAAACTGGTATACAATACCTTTCCTTTCAGCAGAGGACATGAACATTATTGCCATGTCAAACCTTCTTACATCTGAGAGGTTCTTCAGGATGTCAAATATCAGAGATGGTTCTTCATACCTAATATTTCAAGAGCTCGGTTACAATTTAGCTCTGCTTTCATGAAAAACAGTTAAGCATCCTTGAAACACTGCTATACTTACGGTAGGTAGAAAGCCTGCAGTATTTTCAGGAGCTGGTTGAAGATCTCTGGTTCCAGCGAATTCTGGAAAATCTTTAAGTACGAGGTTGGTTCGATTTGCTGTGGGGAAAATAAGGTGTAAATGAAAGCTGGTTCATAACTTAGTTAAATACTCCTTGTAAGGCTCAGAGGAGATGGTTGCTTTCTTGTTCTTATGGGTTACCTTTAAATACTTGTAGGTGAGCTCAGGGTAATTTCTCAACTTCCTCAGGTCAGCTTCCAGCTGGAAGCTGTTCGTCGGAAGCGTTGGAAGAGCCACGCCCTCTGGAGGCGGCAGATCCTGCTGGTCGCCTGGTTCCTTCCCTGTGGGCTTTGATGGTGCCTGAGCACTCACCCTGTGCTCATGAAGGCCTCTGCAGTGGAGAGCGTTCAGTGGTTATTAGCAGGTTATTAGGGAGCTCAACACATCAGCATCGCTCAGAATATTCAGGAATGGTTCTAAATAAAGGGCAAAAAGTGCAGAATCCTAAAAAGTCCCAGCATTTTAAAATGATAAATAATTATAATAATAATAAAACAAAATTTTGTCACGCAAAAAAAGGAATAAAAATAAGATGTTATGTATAACAAAAAATAAGTTAATAGGCTTCGGCGGCATTACAGTAATACAGTAACAGTGATATTCTGGGTATATTGGGCCGCACTCCACCCACATCAGCAAATTCTATTGTGGGCGAATTTGATCACTGAGATTTGAAAACACAGCCTTGTTTTTAAAAACACCTTCATCAAAACACTTTGGTATAATGTATGGACAGTATGACGGTATGATAAATTACATACCACCCAAGCGTAGCTAACATTACTGATAAGCGGTAGACAGATGTAATTCGGCTAATGTTCCATTCGAGCTTGCAGATGTCTTACTTTTCTGAGGCCTGTGTGGAAGAGTGCGAGATCTCCTCTATCTTCTGGATCTTAGCGCAGGGAGAGCTGCCTGCCGACAGATGCCCCTCCTCACTGGCCCCCGTGTCGGTGACAGGCCGAGCTGCCCCGCTGGCTGCTGTACATGTCGCTACGGTTACAGGAATGATGGGGACTGGATCTCCAACTTCTTCAATGTCCATCCTTTTAAGAGGTTTCTGAAGACCCAAATGTTAAAAAATTGATTATTTAATAATTGGAAATTTATAAGTACATGAAATTAAAGAGGTGTGGAGTCGAGAACCTGCTTGTGGAGCATTTCTGGATTAACTGTACACAGCAATGTTTTTTTTTTTTTTTATTAGCAAGCTAATTCTGACTAGAGACCTGTATCACAAAGCCGCCAGATTCCCTGCTTAGCTGGATAACTCTGAGGATGAGTAGAGATAACTGGCATTTTGTTATCACAACGCTGCTTCTCTTCTTAGTGGGATAAATCACCACAGTAACTCATGTTACACTCCAATCCAGCGCCGGAGCAGGTTGTGTTTCAGGAGAATGGATCTCAAATGGTTCTTGAACCAGTTCAAGAGAAGACATCGGTACATTCCTTGATGTAACAAATGGGCTTTCCCAAACTCTCAAAAAGGCTTGCTCATGAGAATCTAAGAAAATCTGGCTTGATATGGATTGCTGACAGTCTGGGTTGTGATACCGCTTATCTCAGATTGCGTTTGTTTGGTTGAGTCAAACTGGACCCTATTTAAAACCTGACTTTGCTAAACCAGCTTTGTGATACAGACCCCTTTTAACAAGGAGATACTTATCAAATACCAAATTAAGTAGTATATTATCATTATCTAATTAAAAATGTGTATCTAAAAAAATCCCATTATCTCAGGAATGTAGAAAAAAAGCATTTTCTCAGAACATTAACCTAACTTTATGCCCCAACAGCTGTCAGTGGTTTGCTTTACAAGGACTTACATGGATTGTTGTTAGCGAGGTAAATATGTCAGTGTCAACAATACAAATTAATCTTGCTTTATATTATCGACAGATAGCTAGCTTACAAACACCATGGTTAAGTTGTTAAAATTAGCGACAAAGTAATCTATACAAACCACCATCATGAATACAAATGTTAACTAGTACAAACATAAAAGTTAATTAAATAGACACCTTCATAACACATCTTTTCATTGGTCAGCTGCATGTCCTACGCTATAAGTAGACAGAGGAGAATGGGCTTATTCCATTTACGCTATAAGTAGACAGAGGAGAATGGGCTTATTCCATTTACGCTATAAGTAGACAGAGGAGAATGGGCTTATTCCATTTACGCTATAAGTAGACAGAGGAGAATGGGCTTATTCCATTTACGCTATAAGTAGACAGAGAAGAATAGGCTTATTCCATTTACGCTATAAGTAGACAGAGGAGAATAGGCTTATTGCATTTACGCTATAAGTAGACAGAGGAGAATAGGCTTATTCCATTTACGCTATAAGTAGGCAGAGGAGAATGGGCTTATTCCATTTACGCTATAAGTAGGCAGAGGAGAATGGGCTTATTCGATTAATAACAAAAAAGTGGTGACAATATATAGTATGCAAAAGTAGTTCCACAAGTTCCTCAGAGATGCACATTAACGTTCTAAAACCTGCATTTCTAGACAAGAAATTTAGTAGAACACAAGGCTGTACGCCCGTAAAACTTTTGCTCTGTCTGGAAGATCTTTCATGTTAAAGTCTGCAGCTCTCTTACCGTCGACCGGAGGTGGGGGGGTTTACTGACTGGCTGTACGATTCTCCTCTGATTTGTCGGATCCACTTCCACACCACTGGCAGCCATTTCCTTGCAGGAAAAGATAAGACTTAATAAACTGCGTCATTGAAAAATTTGCATAAACATGGTCTAGGTCTGGTCTTTGATGCCTACAGCTGTGATTTTCGTGATCTCATTCACTGCTTGCTTGTTTCCCGGCTCCAACTTCAACACCTGTTCGAAATCTGAAAGGAAATTACAGAATCAGCATCCTTCACTCAACTGACAATATGTTAACATACAAATACCAAAATATGGAATTTAAGAATTTAGGTCTGAGAATGGGCAACTAAAAAGTCTGGCTTGTGCCTAATTCCATATAAAAGCAACTTATTTTGACACATGATATTATGTGCTTGTGTTCATTTTAAATATTCTTCCTTTTTCATTTAGGTCTAACAGCATCACAACTGAATCCCAGTCACTTAAAGGTTTCTTCCTGCGCCATCAAACGCCATCGTTACATGACGCACCTTCCTTTGCCTCCCTCAGCTTCCTCATGGCTGCCCGGGCGGTTCCCCTTCTGGCAAAGGCCTTGGAGTAGGAGCTGTCCAGGGCTATGGCCTGGCTGCAGTCATGCTCCGCCTCTTGGTACCTGCCGGACAGACCATCCATGAAGCAGCACAGCCTAAACTTCAGGCATCAACACCAGCACCACAGGGGCAGCTTCACGAAGCCGGATGAACCCGCTCACTGGCAAACTTTCGGCACACATTCTATTACCGATTTTGACCCGACTATTAAATGACCCTTATTATAAGATGACCCCATACTTTTTAAGCAACTATTGTTAGGGGGAAAAAAAACTTTTTGGAATACCCAAAATATTATCTTAATTTTAATAAGTGCATTAATCTACAAACATGTAATTTAGACTAATTAGACCATAAAACTACACTACAAATCAATAAATGCAATAATCTGAACAAATTGAAATATTTCTCTGTGATTCATTTAGCCAGTAAACAGCTAACCTACACCACCTACTGTTGTATGAGCATAATGACAACGTGTCAACGTGTCCTGGAAAGGAAGACACCC
This sequence comes from Paramormyrops kingsleyae, assembly GCF_048594095.1. Lineage (NCBI taxonomy): Eukaryota > Metazoa > Chordata > Actinopteri > Osteoglossiformes > Mormyridae > Paramormyrops > Paramormyrops kingsleyae. The sequence goes on from NC_132799.1 coordinate 34,824,526, forward strand.
CCAGTTTGTCACTGTGTTGGATTCGGGCCAAACTGGTACTATTCATCAGCACTGCAGAATGTCAGTTGTTCATTGGGAACAATCACAAACATAAGCTGACATGACTACTGTCTGTGGGTGCCATAGAATGCATTTATTTCAGTATTTTAAATTGTTCTCTGGTGTCTGCATAGAACAGGGGTGGCCTATCTTATCCGCAAAGGGCCGGTGTGTATGCAGGGTTTTAGGATAACCTTCAGGTCAGCTGTTCAAACCCAGGTGTGAGGACTCTTCAGCCAATCAGTCCTCTGATTAGTAAACTAATTAGGGAGTTGCAGCAAATACCCACAACAATATGGTACATTTAGAAAAGGCAGCATTTAGAATAGTTACTTAAAAAAAAGAAGTTTTAAAATACACCTGCTGTAACACTTTTACAATCTAAACTCAAAAGCTTTTTTAAAGACGTCTGTTTTTTTTTTTGTAAATAAATGGAAAAGCAGTGATGCGCGGCTCCATTCATGAGCGACATGCTCTCACCGTGGGCTTTAATTCAGCCTGGGCTAACTTACCCAAAAGCATAAATGCTAACAACTGAATAGCCCCAAGTACGCAGGTGGCTAACGGCAGCGTTTGGGAAACGCATCCTTGAATAAGACTCACCTTCATAGCCTACTAGTAGTAAATAACTTTTCATCATTGGCTGTCAATGTACATTTTTCTTTCCCCGCCACATGCAGGACCTTTGGGCTTGACGGTGAGCTGGCTTACGTTACGTTTGGGGCCGTGGTTAAGACCGTTACATAACAGTCTAGGATTTTTGAATCAGCCCATTTTCCCCACCTTCTTTTACATATGCGGGATTTATATTTGAAAGAGGGAACGACAGTGTTTGAGATTCACAGTGTGTCAGGTCCGAGTACCAGACTCTCTACTGTCAGCTATGCGGAGGTAAAATCCCATTTTCATTCTATGGCACCTTTAAATTACCCTACTAAGGCATCTCTTTGAAGTACAGAGAACACAGTCCTCAAAGAAGAGGCTCCTCTGACAGATTAGGCGGCGCCACTTGCCTGTCGAGCCTCAGATAAGCCATGGCCCTGTTGGCCGGTAAGAGCGCGTTGCTGCCGTCGGCCTCCATCCCCTGGGTGTAGCACTGCACGGCGGCCTCGTATTTCCCTTCTTTAAAGTAAGCATTTCCCTGAGTTAAGAGAAGAAATGAAAGGGGAAAGGACACGTCAGCTGGGAGTCTCTGTCTGGGTGCTGCCAGCCCCTTGCTGTTCTGGGCAAGGAGAACAAGGTCCCAGCTGGGAAAACAACAGCGGGGAAACCCCCATGGGAACCATGCAGCTGGTTCTGAACCCCTAGGTCTACAGGGGGCTTGAGAGCCAGTGCAGTTATGCAGTTTGTGCAAACCATCAGTTTAAAATAAATTCTTATAAAAATGCAAATGGTATGACCAAAATATTAAGGAGCCTGGAAAAAAATATTTACAGTCAACAGTGAACTGGTTTAATGTTTTAAATTGACTTATGTGGATTGTTGTCACCGAGGCAAACGTGTCAACAAGATACAAACTAATCTCAGTTTATATTAACAATGATGTTAGTTAGCTAGCTATCTAGAAAGGTTGTTAAAATTTGTGATATGAAGTAATACATGAATACAAATAACTAGTGCAAACAAATACTACTTAAATGGATGACTTCATAAAACGTCCTTTTCAATGGTCAATCAGATATCAAATTCAAGGGACAGGAGAATGGGTTTAATCCATCTATAGTAAAAAGTCAATCGTCAAAAAGTGGATATTCAGTCTGCGTTGTGCCGATGTTACACATGCAAACCACGCACAGGACAAAATGACAAAACTAATCAGTCAGCACAATTCCTCCACCGGCTGGGAAGAACGGCATCGCTGTGACTCATTCTCTGCATGCAGTTTGATCTCCGACAGATTGAGGCCGGAACTGCAGCCACAATCCCGTATACCGTCCCGTAACAGACACACACCCGGTCTTTCTGCACGACAGCCTCCTGCCGTCTTTGCGCTTCCTCGGCGTGCCTCCGCTGACTCTCTGACTCTGTCACCTCCTCCTGGGTCGTTTCGCTTGCCTGGCTCCCGTCTGCCTGTGAGGGCATAGCCTAAGAAGCAAAGGTAACGAACGATGTGGGTCACACGCGACAGATACGATGATGTAATGTATCCCAGACAAACGGGGCAAAATTAAGCAGTACCGTTATTATCTTCTTCACTTCATTTTGTGCTTCGTGATTTTCAGGGTCCAGTTTAAGAACCATTTCATAATCTGACAGGTGAAGAAAAGAAAACAAAAATAATAGCAACTTCTTCTGCCTAGTGTAGCTAAATGTTAAAACCTTTTAAATTGGATGGCCAATGATTTTTAAAAGGTTACAAAAAAACACAGTACAACAAATAAATCAGCAGTATGAAGCATAACCAACAACCATGAATGTAAGCAGTTGGAAGAGACAGTGGAATACAACATTCTATCATTCTCCAGTAAACAAAAAAAACAAACAAAAACAAGGCATACCTTCTAGGGCAGACTCGAGTTTTTTAAGAGCAAAGCGAGCGGCTCCCCGTCTGGTATAAGCTTTAGCGTAGTTTCTGTCCAGAGCGATGGCCAGGTTACAGTCGGACTCTGCGACGGCATACCTAAGACAGAAGAAGTGCCCACTTTGCCTCACACACCGTTCACACTGCTGCATTTCAACAAGGCCGTGCATTACAATTGTGGTAGTTTATGCTATGAAGGATCTATAAATCCACTTAGTTTTGTCAAGACATTTAGGGCAGGATGGGATGTCAGCTCCAGCAGTAACTGCACTACAACTGCAAATACAATACCATGGGGGATCGGGTTTACAAAAACATCTCAGCTGCTTTGTTCAGTCTATCACCAGCACTGACTTTTTGAGTTTCAGAAAACAAGTTGCTCTGTTTGTAGGCAAAACCGGACTGTAAGGATCAGCACTCATGCCTCTGGTGTAACAATCAATGGCATCATCGAATTTCCCTTCTTTAAACATCTGGTTGCCCTAAAAAAAAAAATACAAAAAAAACAAAATCTAAGTCTAGCCATTCAAAAAATGTAAATTATTCAGATTACGGTTGGGAAAGGAAGATCCAACATTTACTGATGAACTTTGAGAATTTAAAATCAAAGAGTCTAAGTAATTAAAACATACTTTCTCCTTTTCAGCAAGAGCCTGTTCTCTGTCAATGTGGATCCCGGTTTCTTCTGAATCTGACTCAGACTCGACAGGGCTGACATCTTTGTCCAGCATTTCTAATTCTTTATCCTATTGGGATTCATATTTTTGTAATTATTCAATTAAATTGTAATTATTTTTTGTTAATAAACTTTGATTCATTATGCATCGAAAGACCTAGGCGAATATTAAATGTGAATGACATCATTTTAATACTACTTTTCATACATGTTCATCAAAATGAGATCTAGGGTTTATTAAGACACAATGAGAAATTTACCGCGTCAAATTTTTCCCATGATTGGTAGTCGTAGGATTTTATTCTCGTTTCTTTCTTTTGATCGTTCTTTGTAATGGTGGAAGCCACGTTGTTGTTTGTCTTCTGCTTTTTATAGTCCTTGTTTCTAACAGGTGGTAGATTTTGCTGAAATAAGGGTATGTGTACATATAGTTATACTTACAAAGAGAATTAGGAAACATTTTCCTTTAGGAGCACTATACGGATACTGTAATGGATCAAGTTTATAGAAAGTATGATATCCATTCCGCAGGGTATTGTTTATCCTCGTTGTTACTATTAGCTTTTATAAAGTAAATCAATACATCAAAGTGCAGAAAGAGGAAATGTGTCATTCGCTAAATTTGAAGTAACGAGCGCATAAGTAAATGCTGTAAATGTTAAATATTAAAATTGGAGAACAATCTGCTTTAAAGAATAAAGGCTCACCTTCTGAATGTGGTCAGAACTCTCACTTCTCAGCTCTTCGTCTTTCTTTTTGATATCGTTTTCCCAGCTGTCAAGATCTCTGATAAAGTCATGCAGCTCCTCCGCATTCTGACGCATCTGCAGCTGCAGCTCTATGGCTTTATTTCCACCGGACATACTCCTGTGCTCCAACAAGAATACGCATGGGATTAATAGCTAAAACTTATAAGTAGATGGTACCTTCTCAAAAACATGCATGTTAAATAAACGAGAACGAAACCTCCTCCGGTAACTAAGAGACACTAAACACACGTGCATGCAGTTTATTACTAACGACTAATCAAACTAAATACACTCCAAATACCTTTGAAATGGCTATTTCAAGAAAACAAAGTCAACAGCTAAAAACTAAACTAAAATGAGACATAAACTAGATTAGCAACTGTCACAGGGGAGAAACTAGAACGTTAAACGTGTAGCGCCATGGTAGCGCGGCCGCGTCCCCTCGCCACCGCCGGAAGTGACGAAATACGCAACGAGGTGACGTCTACGGACACTAATTTTTCTTTATTATGACAAAGAGCTTATGCTTTACTTACTTAAAAGTGAAATCATTGCACAGTATCTGATTGAAATCATATTTGTATTAAAATTTCTACTGTCGAAGAATTGTGTAACCTTTTACCTTTGACCTTTCACTTGCAAACAAAGGTAAAGTAGAACATGACCTAGCTGGTGTCTTCGACTTTCGTTTTCATCTTACAACTTCATATTATTCGCCTTTGGAAATTGTGCATTGATCTTCTCTCCGAGCTCTAATTTTCAAATGGACCAAGCCAGAGAATCGGAACAGAAAGACGAGGACTATGGTTATGGCTTGTTCCCGAAGAGAAAAGAAGGGAAATATAAGAAAGGGTCACTTGGAGAAAGCCTGTTCACTTTCCACAACAAATGTCAAGTAATGCTGCATTTTGCGTTGGAGACGAGTACGTTCATAAACATAACACATATGCATATATCTTAAAGTAGCAAAATAATTCAATATATGTCTCTATAATGTGATCCAAATGACTGCGATATTAAATAAACGCAAGTTAATACTAAGTGATAAGTCACACAGACTCAGCACGTGCGTTAAATGGCTATAATTAATGTGTATTTTAATCGATAGGTCCGTATGCAAAATTCCTACTCGGTGTCATGAAACAATCTGGATGGTATGTATTACGTCGTTAGAAGTAACCTTATTTCAAGAAGTCAATAAGGTGTATTCCCATTATGCATAAAGAAAAGTATTATTAAACGACGTAGTGTAACTCCACGTAAACTTAAGTCGGTTTTTGGACTGTCTATCTTCATCTTCACAATTTTGTTGTACATAGTAATTGTGTAATTACGTAGACAAGAAACTCTTAAATGCTATCAGGATTCTAAATATCATTACATTAGCACCTGATTAAATGGTTTAAACATTAGAATAACCCATATGCTCATCGTGTAAGCAGGACGACGCAATTGTTTCGACATGTGCTGCTTTGACAGTGTCCCTGTATTTATTTTTCAGTGCTGCATATAAAGACCGTCATTTTGCCTGTGAAGACTGTGACGGGATTGTCAGTGGTGGTTTCGACGCGGCTACTTCTCAAGTAAAACAGCGAACTTCATACCTCCTAATAGATCTTGAAATGTATCAAACCACAGATTTAACTAGTATATATGAATCTTATTTGCTGAACATTTTCATATAGGCCTAATAAAGACACATATTACACAAGTACAGGTCTGATTGAAATTGACACAATATTTTTTTCCCTGTTTGATTACAGATTGTTTTGTGTCAGAATAATGTTCACCGGCAGTCCCACATGAACAGAGTGGTCACCCATGAACTTATTCATGCTTTTGACCACTGTAGAGCCCATGTTGATTGGTTCAATGATTTAAGACATTTGGCCTGCTCAGAGGTAATGTGTTTGTGTGTGTATTCTCCTGCCTTACCTACTGTCTGTTTCCTCTGTGTGCTGTGTTATATAAGGGGTAGGCAATCCTGATCCTGGAGTGCCAGTATCCAACAGGTTTTCCACCTTACCTGGTCTCTGATGAACCACTGCCAATCTCAGGCAGAAAGAAACTCATGAGGAAGGATAGAAAACCAGTGGGATACCAGCACTTAAGTATCAGGGTTGCCTACTCCTGCTTTATATGATATCTCTAGATGTATTAAATAAGCTTCTGCTTGTAAAGCTGCCATCACAGTGTATTAATAGATTATTCTGGCCCAATTCCCCCCCCCACCCCAATTCAGATTCGGGCGGCCAACCTCAGTGGAGACTGCTCTTTTGGCAATGAGCTTTCAAGGCTTAATTTCGGGGTCAAAGGACATCATCAGGTAAATCAAAGGAGATTTTTCCAATGGTTGTACAGCAAACACAAACAGCTACACAATTACAGGCATAATTTTAATATAGATGTATAGGTATGCACAGTCACAATGCAAATTGTAATTGAGTTGAATTCAGGAAGCTTAACTGTAATGGTGGACATTACTTTCATTTGCAGTTATCTCCATTTGTCTGTGTGTTATAGATGTGTAAAAGGCTACCCAAAATGACCATTCCCATCACCGGAACTAAACTGATCATTTCCCCCATGTGCTAAATAAACATCACCAACCATTTGTGGCAGCTTATTGTGCAAGGAAGGAAAAGTTGGACGTGGCATGTTGCATTGCCTTTGACAGGACTGCGTGCGGGACCGTGCACTGCGCTCTATCCTGGCCGTGCGGAAGGTGAGTCCCGAAGAAGGAAAGAAGGTGGTGGATGAGGTCTTCGACAGCTGCTTCAACGACCACGCGCCCTTCGGTCGGATCCCACACAACAAAGACTATGTCAAATTCTCTTCCCATGATTTTCAGAATAGAGATCGATACTATTCTAACCTATAAGGAAGGGAATGAGCTGTTGCGCGTACTTCACTGGTGCTTATGCAATAGACATGGCTGATTGTCTACCTTATTCATCAGGAGCCCTCAGCAGAGATTCTGTGCATGTAGCTGGTATAATGGGATCAATGGCACGTGAAGAATCCTGAACTGGGGTCACTCGTTCCAGGGAAATTGACTTCTGTCTGTGAATGTGCGTGTAAATAAAAAAACAAAAAACATTTTAATTATATACCTTTTGTAGATTTTATATGGCAGTTTTTGACTTGGTGTGTTCATGCAAATTATTTTGCGAAAGCGGAATGATGATTCAGGGATATTTGTGTTTTAAGAAAAAAGAATCCCTAGGATTTTTTCAGAGGAATGATTTGTAAGAGACTTTTTAAAAGACGCATGGTCAGTTTAACTATGCTGATTTAAAATGTACCCCAGCATTAGTGACCTCACATCAAAGCCATTATTTAAGAAGTGTATAATTTAGCTTTTTTTCTTTTGGTATCTGTAACACCAGTGAAGCTACTGTGTACAGGTGTTTGTGTGTGTGGGGGGGGGGGAATCTACATAAGCGTCTTTGAAAAGGCTGACATACTAAACCCTGGTGCTGAAGGTACTTGAACTTGAACCAGGAAAAATTAGACATATTTCTGTTTACTTTGATCACCCTAGACTTTTGTAGTTTTTCATTTCAAGTCGAAAATTACCTCCCTGTAGTTTCCAGTAACATAATTTGCAGTCATGTTAATTGACTAGTAAATCTAATAAATTAATAATAAATGTTGCTTTTCCATATGTTAGAGAGGGAACTGTGGGTATGGATGGGTGCCAAACTGGCCGTTTATTTCCTGTGCAGCATCTAATAAGATGCTTGCAGAATGTATGAAACAGTAGATGGCGTTGTTTACCTTTCATTCTTACACCCGGCTGCCTCAGTGGAGAGATAAGAATTGCTTTTGCTGTTTATTATGCCCATAAACAAAACGAGGACTGTGATATCGATTATTAAGATATATTTTCCATCAAACACGAATCCTGGTCAGGGTTGTGGGTCAGATGTTTAGCTTAAGATTTATTTCAAATTCAAACAAACTCTACAACTGGTTGGCCTAATTTACTAATATGGAAAATTACTTGCTCACATATCTATAGAAGAAGAGTGATATCAAGGCAGTTAATCTGATTGAATTCAGCTAATCATGGATATCTGTGTTGGCCTGTATATAACAAATTTGTAAGTGTACAAAACACATATTTTTAAAAAAAAAAAAAGCTCATGTAGTTACAGTTTTCTCACGTCAGCTGTACTGTTCCAAAATTGCATCGTACATTGGTTTACATTTAGCCATTATCATTTGGCATGGTTTTTTCCCCATTTAGTCAATAATAGCAATAAATGGTAGTAATGACAATTTAGAAATCTTGTGTTCATAATGCATGTTCTGCTTGCAGACATAAAACGAGTAACATTTATTGTCCTTTTATGGTTCGTTACAGGCTGCAGACAAAGTGAATTAAAGACTTTATAGCCTCTGTATAATATAAAAGGCAATTGCTCTTTTATATGCAGTTCCTCGAGTTTATTGACAACATCTTATATTCAGCTTCAATGCAGAAACCTACCGGTGGAGGGGGGAGTCAAAGATAAAACTTGCCGACTGGATTAATTTTCCTTTCACATAAACTGCAGCATGTTGTCATTTTGTCTTTGTCTTCAGACTTCACACCTAATGTTCATACTGCTATGTGCTTAACAATGGCAAACAATATTCATCTACTGACGTTTGACTTACATGTGCAAGAAATATGATATATTGTTCACCCCAGGAATATTGAAAGTCACTGTTTTCTGTTTTCCAATGGTGGTCCATGTAAGAGCACTGTTTGCTGCTAACAAGAAAGATGTGCGATTAATCGCGATTTTAAAAAAAATCACCGTTTGCCTGCCCATGTCACGCACAAGGTGTGCGATTAAACACAATTAAAAATAATAATCATTTGACAGCCCACTTAGAAGTTGTGTAATTAATCGCGATTAAAAAGATTGTCTGCCCGTTTCATCACACCATGCTAACTTCACTGCTTCCTTGACACCTTTTCCCTTCCCCCACATGGCGTAACCAGGTAGGGAGTAATTCTAGGGGTGCCAACAATAAATTTTACTATTCACCACAATGTCACTATGAAATTTCCTGTAGTGCCAATGTACATATGTATAAGTGGGGAAAAAAGCAATCATAGGCCTATTTGTTCCTATTTTTATGAAGTGTTATGGGGGCTTTATCCAGTGCATATTGCCCAACACTGTACCTTTTCCTACATCTGTGTCATTTCTGTCGTATTGTTACATTTCTTGTACTTATTTCTATAGACTTTTATGTTGTGTGAGTACCCCTAGCTCCCCTGTCAGTCAGTGTATGTATATTCTCTATTATTTTTATGTGTTAGCTATTATTCTCCTTTCACCTCTCCCTCATGTGTTGCACTTGTCTTGTTTGTGATCTCTGCACTTTATGTATATATACATACTAGAACCTGGGGAACATTATTTCGTGCCACTGTTTGCTGTGGATTTTATATAGATGGCATGAAAGACCCACTTGTCCTGACTACTCACTGGCTCCCAGCAAGCTACTAGTGGTCCATAAGCAGCATGTTGCACCCACTTTTCTATGCTCTCTTTTTCCAGAGTGATAAAAAAATCTAAACCAAGTATGTGTCAAGGACCCGGACGGGTTTGGTGCGGGAACGTGGCATGACACGGGCACAAAAAAGATGGACGACCCACTGGCAGCTCCAGGAACAACAAACGGGGTTTATTTAACTGAACTAAAAACACAAGAAAGGACTAACAAAAACAAAGGACCATGGGGGGTCAAAAGTAAACAGACTACTACAAAAACAGGGCAGGTAACATCTAACAAAAGGGAATAATACTCAAGGACAAACAACAGAACCTCCACAATAAAACATCTACCATCTAACAACAATGAACTACTGGGGAAATGAACAGTATATACTAAGGGGTAACGAGACTAACACAGGACAGGTGAGGCTAATTAACAAAGACCAGGAAAACGGGGCACAGATGAAACTAATAAACTCAAAGGGACTAAAACAGGGAACTAACCAAGGAAACAGAAACTAACGCTGGGGAATTACAGAACAGGTAAAGACACAAGCAGGGGCACAAGGAGCAAAACCGAAATACAAAATCACCAGATACAAGGACTAGAAAAACTCAAATGAAAGACTAGGGAGCAAAATACAAAAACAGAGGTAGGATTTGAACACAGGACAAAGATCACAAGCAACCACATGCTCAACACATTGAGCCATGTGGCTAAACAGGTAACAGGGGAGAACAAAGAATAACACGAAGGACGGGATGACCAGCGACACCTGCTGGCCAAACGGGGAAGGGACAGAGTGGGACAACAGAGGCTGACCCTGACAGTATGTGCTGAAGGTATATACATTTCTGGCCAAATGCCATATTTTGACATTTTTTATTGCGTGTGGCCATTTTGAGAACGTTATGTAATTTGGTGGGGATTAATGAAATAAAGTTTGGTGAAACTGAACTCCATAATTCTCTCTCTCTCTCTCTCTCTTTCTCTCAAAATAGAAAATATCACTTTTGGGGACTATCAGAAGGCACAGCCACCCCTATTCAAATTTTAATTAAAAAAAATATGGCCAATTAAAGTACGTTTATTTTGGAACTGACAGTGGATTACTGCTAAATCACGATTTCACAGAGATCTAAAAATGTGCCAAGGTTAATACCAAATTAATAATTTGCTTTAAATTCCTTATTTGTTGCTTGCTAAATAATTTATTTATTTATGTACTCTAAAAATGCAACAGAATTTTTTTCCTTTCATTTGTCAGGTACTTGAATCGAAAACATACTCGTCTTAGAATATTACACCATTGCCTATTATCCATGCATGCATGCGTCCGTCCATCCATCCATCTATCCATCCATTTTCTATAGTGTAGATAAATAATGCATTTTAAGTATTTTACAGCAGGGGACAGGCGTACAGAAATGTATGCCAAATTAACTTCATGAATACGGTATGAATACAATATTTAACAATGAAATCTTTTGGCATATTGAACACCAGTAAGCAGTACACAGTGTTTGTGCTATTGAAATAGGAAAATATCAAAATCAGTCGGGTACATTTTTAAATACATCTGAGGTAGGAGAACACAGCATTTCCATATGAATGTGTGGGGAATCTGACCTCAATGGAGAAGTCATTAATTTTCAATGCACTAGTAATAAAAAGAAAACTTATTCAATAACTTATTCCATTTGCAATGGAATGGGGAAAAATAGCTTTAATGTATGACAATATATCCTGTGATCCCAAAATTAAAAAAATGTGTTTTTCAGATATTAAGTCAATAAAAAGGCACTTAATTCTATTACCATGCCTGAAGGAAAAAGAAATTCCATCTTCACATTTACTGTGTGAGGGGGTCGGGGGGGTTGGAGGGGCGGTCTCTTGCATTTCAAAATACATACAGTGTGCAGACAATTTCTTTTTATTATTAGTGTCATAATTTTTTCGACTGACTCATTCAGTTCTGTTCTTCCAGTACTGCTAATAATTGCAATTGTAGTCACTAGCTCCCTAAGGGATACTAAACACAAATGTTTGGTGTTTTATGTTATTACAAAGGTGTTACTAATTAAAAAGCACCCAAAGTCTGCTGATCAATTAACTTTTTGACTTAGAACAGATGTTTTAGAACTATAATTTGGGTTTGAATTTATTACTACTTGAAAGTTGTACTTAAAGTTACTGGTTGTTTTTTTGCAGTATTTTTACTGAATTATGTAAGCGACCCAAGACTTTCTGTGAGTGCTGACTGGGCCCCAAATCCTCCTGGTGCACAACATGGTACCTGACATATAAAAGCAGTCCATGATGGGGTACATGGACGCTCTCTGTCAGTGGGATACCCAGAGGAGTTATGAAATACAAAATTTTTACAGTAAATGGGTCTTTACAGTTACTACAGGTACTGACCTCAGGACCAGCATACAGGTAAATCTCCTCAAAAAATATTGTTGGAGGCAGTTATCTAGACGCCTCACTTTTCTCATGGTGTCCATTTAACAAGTTTCCGTCTTTACTTGATATACAGAAAGTGAGGCATCTGCTTTATTGAACTAACTTATGAACGTCAGAAATTAACAACTCAGTTAAGGACAAAGGTTCTCACACACGCTAACAAAAATGGCATGAAGAGCAAAGAAAAAGTTGGATCAAGCAAGGATATAATTCAGGCCACTGGCAAGCTGTTTGGGTGTAATGAAAATCTTCACATGCAGTGGTCCAATAGGGGCTTTGGCTTTGCATACAGTTATATTATGTCTCTGCTTGTTCCCAGAGGGACAGTCATGTAATTTGTATCACTGGGATTGATGTATTCCACTTGTGCCATGTCACATATTTGTGCATATTGCTGCATTCCACTTGCCCATATTTCTGCTTCTCGTTTCTCTTTTTTTGGTCATGGATCTCGGTCCACAATTGGTCTCATGGATTGCTGCCAATTCCCTGTGTCAATAAACTCCCGACCCATGGCCATTTCTGTCATTAACTTCGAGAGAGAGAGAGAGAGAGAGAGAGAGAGAAGCCAGATGCAGCTCTTGGAGCTCTTTATTAGGAGGTACACCAGACTTTACATTTAGCCACAATGACCTAGCTGGTGAACACAGTGAGGACAGGCACATATATACACTGAACAAGATTTACAGACAAGATCCAGGTGTAGCAGAGACTAGGCAGAGATGACTCATGACAGTAGCCCCACTCCCGAAGCATGCCCTCTGGGCACAGGAGGCACTGCCACGACCAAGACAGAACACACAAGACAAGGAACCAGGGAACCCGAACACAAACACCAACACTGTACATAGGACCAGGGAAACAAGACAAGACCAGACGAGATGAAAAGAGACGAGACAACAGCAAAACCGAGGGGAACAGCCTGGAATTTACACCAAGACAAAGGGTTATCATGACCGACAGGCACCAAGACAAAGGGAAATCATGACCGACAGGCACCAAGACAAAGGGAAATCATGACCGACAGGCACCAAGACAAAGGGAAATCATGACCGACAGGCACCAAGACAAAGGGAAATCATGACCGACAGGCACCAAGACAAAGGGAATCATGACCGACAGGCACCAAGACAAAGGGAAATCATGACCGACAGACACCAAGACAAAGGGAAATCATGACCGACAGGCACCAAGACAAAGGGAATCATGACCGACAGGCACCAAGACAAAGGGAAATCATGACCGACAGGCACCAAGACAAAGGGAATCATGACCGACAGGCACCAAGACAAAGGGAAATCATGACCGACAGACACTAAGACAAAGGGAAATCATGACCGACAGGCACCAAGACAAAGGGAAATCATGACCGACAGGCAGGGCAAAGGAAGGCAGACCTGGTTCACAATGGAGAAGACCAGGGTGACATGATCTCAGACAGGACAGACATTAGGCAGCTAAGACAGGGAACAGGGACCACTGGAAAAGATGGATGGATGAACAGTACATACTACACAAGAATGCCAGCCGCAGCAATGGCCAGAGGGCAAACACTATAGACCAGGGTGGGGAACCCAGACAAGAAGGCCCACCTGACAATTGTTGAGTGTCCAGGGAAAGGGTAAGAGTCCATGTCCCCTGTTCTTGTCCCCTCTGCCATTTCCCACGGGGTCTCAAAATGCCCCAGAACTGGGGAACATGAGGTGAGGGCGAGATCCCATGCCCAGGCAAACGGGGTACCCAACCTGACTGGGGTCAGGACTCAGAGACATGCCCAGGGGTCCCATTCATAAGTCCTTAGAAGGGTCCTCATCTGGGCTTCCCTCCGTCAGACTTCCCAAGGCATCAGGCACAGGAGAATTGGCCGAGGAGAAGGGCTGCAGAAAGAGCAACCGTTAGTTGGACAGCCAGTGAGGCAGGCTTCAGTAGGACCGCAGGAGATGCAGGTGCTGATGGGACATCAGGAGATGAGGCGGGCGTCAATGAGACATCAGGAGGTGTTGATGGTGTGCCAGAAAATGAGGTGAACAGGACATCAGAATGCTGAGCCAGGGTGCCAGGAGACGAGGCGAGCACCGACAAGACGTCTGGAGGTTCCAGCGAGACCTCCAGAGACAAGGAGGGCACCTACCTTGACTGGACCCCAGCAAGACTGTAGGCATGGGGAACTGGACCTTGGCAGGCTCCAGCGGGATGCAAGGGAGCACCAAGCAAACTGCAGGGGAGACAGCAAGGAGACCCAGCAAGGTAGTCGTTGTGGAGCAGTATACAAGGTCGAGACCAAGCTTACCAGGAGGCCCATATGGAAGGTGGGTCCTGGACAGGGAACCTGAAAACCAAGGCCAGGGCTGACAATGATCCATTGAGCGTGTTGGGAGTCAACTGTCTGTGATGCCGCAGATGGGCTCTGGTGGCACAGGGTCTGAGACGGCCGTGAGCGATGTGGAAAGCAGCAGGCAGAGTAGCCTTTCGGTGCCAGAAAGTGGAGGGAGTATCGGCTGGGTCTGCCTGTAGAGCTGTGTATGACAGGTCAGACACTACCTGGAGACAGACAGCAGATGGGCAGATGCTGCTGAGAGACAGATGGTGGACGGGCCACACGCTGCCTGGCTCTGGCATTTTATCCTTCTCCTTTATTGGCTCCGAGCTCCAGTAAAGACTCTCTCTGAAGGGGAGAAAAACACACAAGCTGGGGTCCTCACCATCTCTGGGAGGGGTCTGAGGCCACTCTGTCACCCTCTCCTAGGTGTCTGACTCCAGGGGTAGCAGCTCGGCCGTGAGATTCCCAAGGGCTTCTGGATCGACAATTCGAAGACCCAGCCTTTCAACCACTGTACCAGGGTAATGCCACCCCAGGCAGGTGAGTCCCAGGGATCCGCTACCTGCTCCAGATCACTGGCAGAATCGTAGAGTGGGTAGCAGAGGACCCGCCAGGGAGCTGGGGGAGCATTCAGGTGTGGAAGAGAGCGAGCGGGCAGAGCAATATAGCTCCCAAGGGTCTCTGAGGAAGCCGCTGGGGTGTTTAGTGAGCTCGGTCATTCTGACATGAATGTCGGGAGAGAGAGAACGAGCCAGATGCAGCAGCTCTTTGAGCAGGCGACTTTATTGGGAGGCACAGCAGATACAAGACATAAGGGCTGGGAACAAGGTGATTATGGGATGGCCAGCAACCTCTGCTGGCCAAACGGGGACTGGGCAGAGGCGGTTCGTGACAATTTCACACACTTAATATCTAAGTTACTCTGAGTCAAGGTTCTATTAAATGTATAAAAGCGAACCAATCCTATCTCAGCATATTAAATATGTCATTCAATTAGCATCAGTGGATGCAGTTTAAAGCTTGTTTTTCGACTTTGCAACAGATTTTTATTACAGATGTATTTAGCACAATGTATCAGTAGTGCGACCCCCACCCTCGCGTAGTGAATTTAATGGCACTATTATCTATACTACTCATTAAGGAGCTGAAAACAACGTTAAAAAATAAACTTTCACACTACGGTTCAAATCTTTAATGTTTACCTTCAGGACTGCCATTATTATTTATGTACTTTTTATCTCCCCTACCCTTCCTGGGGTGCGCTGCCTGGAGATATTCTACCTACCCTGCTCCCTGTGACGTCCTTCCAGCCTGCCCACCCTTGTCCCTCCTTCCTTCCATGCTGCTGCACCACTGTTTATCCGGCCATCAGAAGCAGCATCAGCACCTGCATGCCATCACCGACCCCCGCCCCCCCACCCAATCTGGACTCAAATTTTAAAGTAAAAATTTGCCATTTTGTTCATTTGACTTTCTCCGCCAGCCCCAGGGGGGTGGGCTCCCCCTCTGAGTCTGGTTCTTCTGAAGATTTCTCCCTTCTAGGGAGTTTTTCCTTGCCACTGTCGCCTCTGGCTATATCACCGGGGAATTTGGGCAGGGATAATGTAAGGCACTTTGAGACAATGTAATGTCGTGAAATGAAATAAAGAGTGGATTTAATTGAACTGAAATGAATTATTCATAGCATAAACCTACCACATAGTAAGTATTTAACCTGACAATTAATTTCACAGCAGGTGACCAATTGTAATGGGCTGGTTATAAATGTATTAGTAACTGGGATTAATATAATACAGTTAATTGGCGTTTAAAAAATGACAGAACATATTATGGCTTAAATAAAATATGTAAATAGTGAATATCAGTGAAATATTTTGCAAGTGTATTAACACACCGTATTTTCAATATCTCCTTCTTCAGTTAAAGTACAGAATCTAAACTTGGTTAATTGGCGGTTGACAAAGAATGTTTTAATTACTGAAAAGGCCATTAAAGATGATGCATTTTGAATTCTAATTGAAAGGCCCCCGCTTTAAATACCCATATGTATAATGAACTATTAATCCCTCATCATCTCGGTCTTGCTGATAGGTTATAATGAAGTAACTTATCGTGTAACGAACTGAAAGCTTTGTTCTGACCTCCTCCAGTACCCGAGGTCAGTACCAAGCAGCGAGTCGTTCACAAATCAGGGCAAACCCAGCTCTCTGCCTCTAACTCTGAGCTGACACCGATGAAAGAGACGCCAGCCAGCTCCGTCACAGTGAGAGCGCCTGTAGCTTCTTCTGCAGTAATTAAGGTTTGCTGACACATGAGTCGTTTACTCCATCTACTAATGAGACGTGCAGTATTAATTAAATGATTTGCATAATGGCCATTGTGCACCATAGGCGTTTATCCGTTCATTAACGAATTCTCTTACAAATTTTGCTGTCCTTCAATATCATTCCTCCTAAAAAAAGTGACAAAAATTTTTAAATAAATTCTGAAAGGCAAACTTTGACCCTGAAATATCTGGCACGTTATTCTGTATTATCCTCTGCGATCAGGGATTTAAATTCTGAAGCAAAGTAAATAATCTCTATATGCAGCATGATTTGTCCAACAAAGAGCTTCAATATCAATTTCAACTGTAAATGCAAAAGTAATTTTATAAAAATAATATACTGTATTCAACTGAAAATACAGTATATAACATAAATCTGAGCATGCACCAATCGACTACTGGATGAATGACATTTAGCAATAGTTAATGAATTTCAACTTTGATTTAAAGCTTGCTTTGAGCTTGTAACAAAGATGGACAGTACAAAAAGCCTATACAATGCTTTATTCAGATTTGGATATTGCTTATGTTTAAATAAATGACCGAACACAAACCTAAGAGCATCTGTAGGTACTTGGGTACAGGGTTGTTTAACAATACAGGAAGAAACATATCATTTTAAGGTATACAGTCCTGACTATGGTTAGTTTAACCAGTGAAGTACCCCAGGGCTCTGTTTTGTACCCCGGGGCTCTGCCTTGTACCCCGGGGCGCAGTCTTGTACCCCGGGGCGCTGTCTTGTACCTCGGGGCTCTGCCTTGTACCTCAAGGCTCTGTCTTGTACCCCGGGGCTCTGCCTTGTACCTCAAGGCTCTGTCTTGTACCTCGGGGCTCTGTCTTGTACCCCGGGGCTCTGCCTTGTACCTCAAGGCTCTGTCTTGTACCTCAAGGCTCTGTCTTGTACCTCGGGGCTCTGCCTTGTACCTCAAGGCTCTGTCTTGTACCCCGGGGCTCTGCCTTGTACCTCAAGGCTCTGTCTTGTACCTCGGGGCTCTGTCTTGTACCCCGGGGCTCTGCCTTGTACCTCAAGGCTCTGTCTTGTACCTCAAGGCTCTGTCTTGTACCTCGGGGCTCTGCCTTGTACCTCAAGGCTCTGTCTTGTACCCCGGGGCTCTGCCTTGTACCCCGGGGCTCTGTCTTGTGACCATTACTCTTTCTAATCTCCAAACATTTAATGAACTGGTGAAATTTGTTTAATTGCTGGATGCATTTAATAGGTACTGAAAACCCAGAAGAGCATAAGACTTTTTTTTTAACCATAAAATAAAAATGTAATCAATGAATTTCAGAAGATGCCTAACTTTTCCCTGGGATCAAAAAGGTACATCCTGTCTAATAAACTTTGGAAATAGAAATGTACAGTACACATGGGTGGCATCACATGGTGTCATATCACTAACGGGCCCTTTTCTCAGCAGTCATTCCGATGTCATTAGTGACACCTGTTTATATGAATATGCTGAGATGATATTATATGAAACCATGTAATGCCACCTATGATATCTCAGCAAACCACTCAAAAACCAAAGACCAAATTTTCTGCAGATGTTCACGACAGTACAAGCTAGATTTTTTACAATTCACTTTTTAATATTATAACTCATAACACGGTAATTCTTCATTTTGGGTGTAGCATAATAAGGCAAAATACAGAGCTGGAAAAGAGCTTTAAAACGGTATGAGGACAATTTAGGTGCAACTTATATTAAGAGAGCTATAGCGAGTCAAAGTCATAGCACCCCCCCTCCATTAATATCAAACTTTGTTAGCTTAAACCTCCTTTAATATTAGGTTACTCATATGACCAAATCTGCATGCCAAGTTTCGTTAAAATCTGTAACGATGAGGTCCAAAGGTGTGCTGACCAAGGTTATTATCGTCAACGAAAACGAACGAAATAACGAAAACTAGAATTGAAAAAACATTTTCGTTAACTGAAATAAATAAAAACGACAATTAAAAGAAAAAACGATAACTAACTATAACTGTATTGTGCGTTGACAAAACTAACTAAAACGTACTGAAATTATAGATGAAATGTCCTTCGTTTTCGTCTTTGTCAATTTATTTATAAGTCGATTTATTTCGCTCTAGCAGTTTTACGTGAGCTGGCAGCACCGTACGGCACCTCTCTGTCCGTCACTTCTTGTTTACAGTCGGCTTTTGCTCACCGCGTTACCTGGAAAAATGGCGACGACAGAAGTTGGGAGAAGGCGGCAGAGTCCTATCTGGAATTTCTTTGACTATGACAGCGAGACAGTTAAGAGCAGGTGCATTGTAGAAACAGGTGACAAAATCTGAAAGTCCACTTGAGAAGCTCGCATAAGACGGCTAATCGCGAGTACCTTGACCAAGTAGCCTCTCTGATTAGCTCCCCCGAAAGAGAAGCAACATCCCGGCCAGGTAGCACCGGGAAGAAGGGGACAACCATAATGAATTGCTTTCACCGACGACCAAACAGCTGCTGGTTAGTAAATACGCAGGAACACCACAAGACTTCATTTCCTTTTTGTTTACAATATTGGACGTATGGTTAACATAGAAAAGCAAAGCACATCAGCATCAAGCCCCCGGGGAAGACCCAGGACACGCTGGAGAGACTATATGTCTCGGTTGGGCTGGGAATGCCTCGGGATTTCCCCAGTGGAGCTGGAGGAAGTGGCCGGAGAGAGGGAAGTCTGGGTTTCCATGCTGAGACAATCCTGTTGTGCAATGGTTCTGGAGTTTGTTAATGTTTTTCTCAGATTGAGCTCCCTGAGACTCCTGGCTGTCAAGAAATGTGACGTGTGCCTTGTGAATGGGTTTATATTCTTATGTTCATGTGTGTCTTTAGTCTATTGGCTATTTTGATTTGTACCAGGCACACTACGATGACTACCTGTATCCAACATCAGAAGCAGTATCACACACATTTTGCACATAAGCTGCTATCTTGTAGAGTGTTGGTTGTTGTGGATGGTTGGTTGTTCAAAAGTAACTGAATACACTTTTTGAAATGGTTTCCTTTGTGGTTTCCTTTGTTGAGTTTTATTACACAATACTTACTGATCTTTTTGAATCCTGCACCTGACAAATAACCCAAAGTATGAAAAAATGAAAACTAAAACTAATAAAAACTAAACTAAAACTAAGCATTTAGAAAAAATTAAAACTAACTAAAACTAGCAAACCTGCTCTAAAAACTAATTAAAACTAACTAAATTAGAGGGGAAAAGGTCAAAACTAAATAAAACTAAACTATAATGAAAAATCCAAAACTATTATAACCTTGGTGCTGATTTGACGTGGAATTATGCAGTGATAGCACACATAATACCAAGATTTCTGAGCTTTTCTTGTCAAAGTAAAGCCCAGGGACTTGGGGCATGGAGTAGGCGTCCGAGGTTTCAAATCCCGTCAGCTCTTAGAAAACCTGGGTGTCATGTTTTTTTAATTTTTTTTTATTTGTTGCACACTTGGTGATACACAACGTGTACTTCATATACATACAGCACCTTTTGGTTCATTATGGAACTCGGCTCTGGAAATGGCAAGAGCTGATTCTTTCTCCTTAAAAGTTTTAGTGTGCTACATGCCAAAATAACACCCTCTTGTTTGCAGGAGGACCGGTACTTCAGATGTGAAAAGTTAAATTTGTTTAGAAACTTGTTCTTAGTGTTGGGGAAGATGCATTCAATAAAAGGTTGCAGTTACGGTTATTTGTGGCCTTACTGAAGACCGGGTATGTAATAGTGTTTCCTAAACGTCGCACATACACAAGATTTAATATCAGAAATTCTGAGGAAAGTGAACAAACCTGACTGTGCCAGCATGGGGCAGCATGGGGCTCTGGGCTAATCCTGTGTGCCTGTAGTCAGCAGGTCACTGGTTCAAACCCAGCGTCAGTGGGTCCTTGAGCAAGGCCCTTAACCCCCAGCTCCCTGGGTGCCACTGTGGGTGGCTGCCCTTCGCAGACAGCTTACTCTACATAGAGCAAGTTGAAGGAGGTGTAAAAGACAATTTCCCCATAGGGATCAATAAAGTATCTATTATTATTATGTAATGCATGCTAACATGAAGGAACTCTTTCCCTCTGAAAAACACTGACAAAACTGATTAAGTTGCCACTCCACATACCAAACTGACATTAACCTATATGCAGTACATGTAAAGGCAGTTTAAAAATACACACAGACGATTTAATATTTTAATATTCCGCTGGGAACTGCCCATAGCACAAGTTGACAGCGCTGGGCTTGTTTGGAACTATTGAAAGCGTACAAGAGTCACATGATCGTAAGGCGGCAAAATCAATCAGTGTAGCAACTCTCTCTCGACGGCTCTGGCTTGCGGCCTTCGCGCAAATTTCCCGCTTGCATCCTGCCCCGTGTAACAGTGTGAATTGCGAGACAGCTAAATAAACGACAGACATACAGTATGAAACAATCGACGTTTTTCTATCGTCACACGACGTGTATCGTTGTATCGCACAGGCCTTGACACATATATCAGTGCTAGAACTATTGTCAACCTGTGGCTCAGAGCATGCATGTGCTCAGCTTAGACACGCCTATCAGCATTAATCATTGTAGCTGGTTATGTAAACCTAATTTCAGTTAACACAATGGAATATATTCCTGATGCTTTTCAGGTTTTAAATGTTCATGTGCCATTTCATGTTCTAAATGTTCAGACTAGAAAACATTTTCATCCCTGAACTTCTGTACAGTCAGTCTTACTACAACAGACTAAAGCGCTCCTGGAAAAAGTCATGTTCACTAAAATCGCATACTATATACAATTATGGGGAAAAAGAGGGTTTGGGGAATGCGACTCCAAAACTTAGTAACTTGCACCAAACAAAATTAATTAAATAATGAAAACTGTGGTCAATAATGTAATTATATGCATAATAAATAAATAACAATAATACATTAATACGTCATAAACATCTCCTATGGGTCTTATGAGTCTCACGAGAATTGCCTAGTAACTGCCTCAACCGAACGTGCTGAACTTGCTAATTGTGATATTGCTGAGATTCGGGAGTAGTGAGCCACAGCCACAGTGCAACCGGGCAAATGCAATTAATTACGATATGCGGAGGGCCACTGATGGCAGCATAGCTACAGAGAGTCTACGAAAAGCAAATGTAAGTAAATGTTAAAAGTTTGCCGTATTTTTATATGATAATCTTCTAAATATTTTCAGATTTTTAGAATGTAAGACTTTAACGTTCAATGCATGGATGTACAAAACGTTAAATTGTTTTAGGCTAGCTGTGAAAACTGGTTAGACCAATTCATTGCAAAGAATTAAAAATAAAAACAAATAAAAGTTGAAGTTCAGTGCAAAATGCAATTTCGCGTTGTATTGGACTTGGGGAGAGATATATTAATCACGTTAAAACAGATTCAGAGTCTGATTTCAGGGGCTGTAACAAAATATACATACAGTAGACACAATTAATGCCATGTTATACAGTTGCATCAAGGACTACAAATGCTTTTTCTTTAATGTTATATGTTTATATGCAATTACTTACTTATTTTTGTAAGTACTTGCACATAAGTACTTACTTAAGTAGAAATTAAGGCCAATGGGGTACTCAGACATCCCACCTGTCCTGGAAGTTCCGGTGTTCTGACAAGTTGAGCTACCTAACGAGATGTATTATCGAGCCTTTTTGCGCATGTGCAGTTCCACCGTTTGGGGGTTAGGGTTAGGTTTTAGGGGTTAGGGTAAGGGGTTTAGGGTTTTTTTGGGGGTTGGGGTTAGGGTTAGGGCAAGGGTTAGGTTTAGGGCTATCGATTAGCACTACAGAAGCCTAACTCGACAAAGTAACTCAACTCGACAGAACACCGTGAATCTCACGTAAATTGACAGCAGCTCCCTGATGCCCGCAAATGATGCGCATTGTCCGGGAAAACTATCGTTCCGCTATTCCATGGTGGTAAAATTAGCCGGCAAGTAGTTTCTGCTGCAACCTCGCCCCAAATTTTACTACGACTCTCTAACCCCAGTCAGCAAATTTTACCCTCCCTCACCCAGTAGGCAATATATATATATACGGTATTAGTGTAATACCAGCCAGCAGTGCCACCCTCCTGGATGCCCTTCATCTGCCAACCTGAAATTAATATCCCTATGGCGGGATGTCTGGGGTTCTTCAACTTTTACTACAATATATTTTACCCGTTTATTTGTACTTAAGTACGTTGAGTACTTCCTCCACCACTGACTAAACCTCATCAGTGCCCAAGCAATACTGAGGGGGAACATAAAGCAGGATCTGTGAAGTAGAATTTTGCTATTCCGATGGACTCTCTTTTGCAGTAACTGTCATTGTTACACATGCAGAGGTGGCCTTAGTGGATTCTGTCCACTTCTTTGTTAATCCATTATATGTGTGATGGATGGGTCCTTATTATGGGACCTTAAAATGAAATGCAAAGTGCTTCTGCACGCCTAATTTTAATACATCCTCAAAATACTGATCAGCTATTTCTCCATCATTCCAACCAATCCTACTTGGCAGCAGCTCGAAACGCACAGTTGGGCTGTATTCCTGTTTAAATAAAGCTCCCCGATCTCAATTTTCGTGTTCATTACCCTCGGCCAGCCTCAGATCCACGGGGGGTTCATTATCCGGGAGGTGCTGGTAAAGATGACCCGGAGTTCCCAGCCAGAGGAGATGACTTTGACCTTGATGATGTTCCTGTTTCACTCAGGTCTCATTAGCTGAGGAAATGAAAGATGCCATTAGCACAAAGTTGACAGAAAGTCTTTTATCAAGCTTTGCGTATTATTAATATTGTTATTATTATTATCATCTCAGATAATGCAAGTCATTAGTAATCATGTAGTGCCACATGAAAGCATTAACATGATGTGACAAATGCCTCCTAGTTGTTTGATAACTCTCCACCCTTCTGGGCTATTAAGGAAGCTAACGTAATTTAGCTGGAAAATGCAGATAACTAGATTAAAGAAATGCTGTGGTCTAATTAAATAACAGTCTCATCGTAAACACTACCTTTCCCTAATTAGAATGAATCTGGGGGGGAAAAACTTTATTCATTTAAATTATTTAATTTTAAACTTCTTTCAGGAGGGCACAGAAGGTTAGTAGAAAAGTGATGACAACCCTTGAAGGAAACTAAAGCTAAAAAAAACGAGCTCCTTTTATTTTACTGCTTTCTGAAATTTATGCATTGACTGTGAGACCATGCTATCAAATTTTGGTGCCATTTTTTCAGTAACTCCCTCAACACCTTCATCTAAACACTATCATGACTTTAACACATTACATTGTATTATCACACTGAAAGAAATTAGCTATCAACTCATTGGACTGATAGAGCTATGGACTACAATGCGACAATTAATTGAGTATTGAATATGAAGAGACGGTAGAAGATCATTGTCATACTTAAATTATGAAACGGCACAATTTAAAAACACGTACGTGTTTTGCTCTGGGAACTAGAGCGGTTTGTCCCCCTCTGCTGGCAGTGACGAGTACTGCGGCTCCAAGTCAATATAGAGTAAACCGAAAGCTTGGACTACATTGATTTATTGTTTTACTGTCTCTAATAAACTCAGGTTGGACGGGTTTAGGGGCAGGTGGCTAAACAATGGAGGGAAAACGAATGTTTTTCTACTCTCCAGTTGGTCCTGTAGACCAGGCAATTTCCCACCTATACATATGTCGCATTGCGAGAGATTCCTATGCACACCATTTCAGAGATCCAGTGGAGAGCAAAGCACACAAACCTCTTGCTGTATCCCTTGTCAAGAAACAAAGTAATACTTTTGGCATGCGTTATACAGCAACATGAGTAGTGCCAAATACTGACGCCATACACCTCCTATTTGACTAGACCAAAAACCTTAAAAATGTTCAGAATCTCCGCGCTGCACCGAAGTTCGTGTAATCTATCGTAACAATTTTTGTCGTTTTAAAAAAATATTAACCAGCTGGCCAGTAGGGGGCACCAAAGGATGCTTTTCAGCAAGCATCTACAGACCCGCAGATAATATACAGCCAACAGTGATCAACCGTGGTGCTTACTCCAGTTTCTCGAATAAAATCTCAGTACTTAGTAACTCTTAAGATAGTTAAAGGAACAGTACAGCCCACAGAGCAGAGCGCTATGAGTAAAGAAAACTGTTGCAGATGTGTCAACATATGCAGACTGCAAATCTTCTGACCTACTGCAGGCCATTATCTCATATTATTTTGTAAATTAGCTTGCAAATGTTCCTTTTCCTGTAATCATTTCTTTTCACTAGTGTACTCCATGCTGCGCTGGTTACACTGGATCCAGTGTTTTGAATATTTATAACTCAAATTGTAATTTATTTAAAACACACACACTCACTAGGTTGGTATCTGAACTACAGAATCATCAGTTCCAGTGATTCTAAAGGTAGCATTACCAATTATACTTGCTAAATTCAATTTTCCGTTTGTCACTAGTCACTTCTCATGTTAATTATGACAGGGAGCGCTCTGAATACAGAAATAATTGTTCTTAAACGAAGGTCCGCTACGTAGCTTTGAATTTACATATGGGGGACCTACCGGTCTTCAGAATAGGCCCCTAAGTACCCGTGTTTCGAATTCTAGTTTAAGAGGACAGCTTATACTATGTGTAATGCATGTTTGAGAAACGACTGCCCTTAAAACCCAAAGAGGTTTTATCAGGTGTATTAAATTTCCATCAGCAATTTTATGGCATTTCAGTTGAAAGCATAATACAAACCTTTTCTGACGCTGGTATGGCTGTGGATGTTCATTGCGGTATAAAACGCTGTTAGGAATCTCCTTACTCTTAAATTAGTGTTTTGACTGAAGATAATGACCAGCACTTTTAGCCCTACTGTGGATCAATTGTTATATCCGCACTTAAACTGCAGTTTCGGCTCAGATCAAGGGGTCAGACGATGCCAGCATAATGTAAAATTCAGTTAAACAAAAACAAGAGTGCTAGCAGACCTTAAAACATCTACTTAAAGGTTTGCCTTATGTACACGGAATCATTAATATTGTTTACCTCATTCATATTTCTTTTTTAGTTTGCAATTCATACATCTTCCAACTACAGATAATCATTATAGAGTCACGGGGGGGGGAGCGTGTAAGCAAGGATGCCAGTGAGTTTACTTATGACTATAATATTGTGAATATTACAGATATTGAAAATTTGCTTTGAAAATTGCACACGTGACTTGCAGTTTCCAGCTGTTAAGCACTGATTGTGGAGGAACTAGTTTTATATTATTGCTACATGCTGTGAAACAGTTTTAGTTTCCCTAAAAATCATGCAGAGTAATTTGCAGTTGGCTGTTATAAAACCGGACTATACACCGACGCATGAAGGGCTATGGCACATGGCTTCGGCAGGAGAAAGGAGAACTTGTCATCCACCTGAGGATTAATCACAAGCATCCTTCCCTGAGTAAGTTCCTCACCTCCTTCAGGAGATGTGTATCTTCTGAGGCGTGAAGAGTTAAAACAGTGTGGCTTTGCATAAGCCACTAACCGTGGACACGTAAGTCTAGTGGTATTGATGTTACGGAGGCAAAGCAGAGGTGGCTGAAGACCATGCTGGGGTCGGGATCAAGTGACAAGCCGGCTGCCAAGAGACAGCGAGCTCTAACTGCCGCATAATGTCCACCATGTACATTGGACTTTCATGCTACGATACTTGATTGCATGCTTGATTGTTTTTTTTTAAATTGGACCCAAATTTCCCACAGTGATAATTGTTAATGTATTTGTTTCTATGAATACAGCTCAGTGGTGTCCACATGTCCTCTGCCCCCCCCCCCCCCCCCCCCATTTAAATTCCTCCCCCATCCCAACATCAAACCCGTTCCTAATAGCAATGGCAGCTGTGCACTTACTTGATTTAAGCAAACATAGAATGAGTCTCACAGGCACGCTCTGCCAGTCAAATCCCTTATAAAAACAAAAAATAACTCGTAAATCAGGCTCCAAGAACACAAACCACCCCGTCACAGATTTTAAAGCTAACACCTTCTTGATTAATTCATAATGTCTATCTCACTGGTAACCAGACCCCCAGCTCTCTTTATAAGTAACTGCAGTAAAGGTTAGGTTAATATATATTCCAGGTACATTGTTAAAAGCACCTTGCCCTCAAATCAGTCTATGACATTTTGTTACATTATGCTAGCCTTGGCGGGAAAAAAGCAAATCAATTTAGCAAAATTGTCTGTTAAAATTGCCAGCTCTAAATGCTTAAGAGGGTAAGAAGTTCTTTATTTGTTCGCTGCGTTGCTCAATCATTTTTCGGTGATGGAAGATTTCGTAGTATTATCGCCGTTACGCAGATCTTCGTCAGACATCTTAATGTTTGTGGTTTTTATTTATTGTCCTGCAAGCGAGTCTACAAAATTCAGTGAAAGAAGTAAATTGTACAGCAAAGAAGTTTTCTGTATCTTGTAGGTGAGATGCTTTATTTGGTATATTTCTTTAAAGGCTTTCGCATTGGTTTCTCATATTAGGTTAAACATCCCATCCAAAATGGCTTTTCTTTGTTCTTTTTTATGCTTAAATCACAATGTGGGTGTCAGAACAATCATTACGACTGTGCATAAGTGATTAAAGTGTGCATGCCAGTTTGATTGATGCAATATGGGCCACATATGTGTTTTTTGCAATTACAACACTTTGAAAGCAATGAAATCTGCTTTTGATGTATGCCGGGACTGACTTTGAAGCACATGACTCCAGAAAGCCATCTGGAAGTCAAAGGAGGTCCATCAGAGTCCCACGCCGCACGTTGACGTTTCTGAATTCTGACTCGAGACTTGTAGGTGTGGCACAAATTTCAAAGTGCACAGAAAGAAGTTGATAATTCATGTCTGGAAGAGGCCTGATAGCCCCGAAGCAGTGAAAAACCACTAAGTTGCTTGCCTTCATGGAGAGGGCAAAATTTACCATCTTAGATTTGATGTGAAAGAGATTGTCCAACTCGAGTGAAAGTTATTAGACACGCGCTAAAAGAGACTGAGACTGTATAGAGACCCTCCATTTTGGTTGCCTGTTTTGGTTCATGAAACATTCTTCAAATGTTTGTAACGTGTGAACGGTGGGATAACCTTTGGACAGCGTTCCTGTTTGGTTGTATTAATGTTCCCCCAGGGGCGCAAAGGGGGGGGACATGCCCACCTCCACCCCTTCTCCCATTCCCACTTTTGAGGGGACAAAACAATTGATAAGTAATATCCTTAAATAGGGCAGGATACCTGTGCTGGAACTCGTCAAACTGTGTTGACCATCATAAACTAGTCCCAGCATGTGAGTGCTACAGGTAGGAGTCCACAGACGCACGTTCCCACTGTCACGGTTTATTTCCAGTTTTTCACTTCCAGAATGATCTAACAGTTTAACAGTGGATAAACAACTCAAACATGAATGTCACTTTCTAAACCATTTTTTTCAAAGACTAATATACTTACCGCATCTGTGAGTTGCAGATGCAGATTCCACCTTTGTGGGTTTTGCGTCCTGAATAAGTTGAGAACTGCGCTGCCTTAAATTGCGCCCGATGCAGTTTTGGTCACATAGACCAAAGCAGTATGCAAAAGCAACCCGAAATCTGTCACAGTGTTCTTTTAAATAGCAAGCAATGTAAGTAGAGGTAAATTCTATATAGGCCTTATTTGTACCAAGCTTATGTTGAATGCAATTGTTCACAATTTATCCCTTATTTCTGTTTTATGTTACTGCAACATAGATAATGACTTAATCTAGGTTTGACCTACAGTGAGATTAAAGCAATAAAACTATGAATGTGTACTCACATAATATGCAACATTACGGTATACTGGGGCTCAATAAATTAAAACACATTGTAGAGAAGGCTATCAGATGTTTATGCTTCTCTCCAATAGTCCAATGGCTGATCTAGAAACACAATATTTGTTTAAGACCTTCGTTTTGATACAG
Source organism: Paramormyrops kingsleyae (assembly GCF_048594095.1). Taxonomy (NCBI): domain Eukaryota; kingdom Metazoa; phylum Chordata; class Actinopteri; order Osteoglossiformes; family Mormyridae; genus Paramormyrops; species Paramormyrops kingsleyae. The sequence goes on from NC_132799.1 coordinate 34,853,084, forward strand.
AAATTATAAGTCGACAACTCACGCTAAAAAAATGTAGTGCAATACATCAAATGTTGGAGTTGTGCCTACATTATAAATAATGTTTAAAGACTGAAAAGTGAGTAAACCAGAGCGGCCCCCAGGATCCTGTTAAACATCAGGTGTGTGGAAAGTCATGAAAAGCTGGCACCAATAATGAATCCCGCAAATGATGGGAGAGAGCCTGAGCAAATCTGCCAGGGAGAATTGCATCGAGCCAACTGGGGACCGACTTTGCCCAAAAGACACTAACTGCTTCCAGTGGCATTTCCACGGTGTTGAGTTAGAGTGAAATGTCAGCAGAAAAATTGCAATAAGCAATATGTTTTTATCTGCGCTTAATTCCAGTTCAACGAGCATGAAAAACAAAGACATATCGTTTTACACTGTAGAATTTTGGTGCAAAGACGGCTCCTGATGTATTTAATTCCGCAGGGATTTCATTTATTTGTTTGCTTGTTTTTTTACAGACAACTGAAAGTGTGATTGAGTTAATTCACCCTGGGAGTCCAGAAAAAAAAAATCAGCCTTGGAAAGCTGAGGAACATCATCAATAATCACGTTCATGTTTCATAAATCAGCGCAGAGACATTATCTAAGGCGCTTAGTGGAGCCACCGCGGCTGGTCGGGTTGCCTGTTAAGCATTACGTGGCTTTGTTATGTCGAGAGTGTAATGCCCCCTAATACTAAAATTAACTCCATATTTCAGGATTTCTCTTTAACTCTGTCATAACAACTGCTATAAAGTCTGCTGCCACCAGCATAGCTATAGGCCATATAAATAACTTGCATATGCATCGTTGCACTTTCAGTAATTCATTAAATGCCGGGGTCTTCATATTGAAAAATGTATGTGGTTCGATTGGTTAAAAATCTGAGTATGTTACTTGTTCCCTCTTTTTTTAAGTCACTTTGCTGAAACGCTTCAGTGGATTGGCATCCATTCCGGCGTGTGTCACTATCCTGGGTTGTTTGCTGGTTGGAATCAGCTGCAGACCACCCCCCATGACAGATGGGTGGATGGAGGAAATCCCAAGCAGCATACAGCAGAAGTGTTTATAACGAAATATTTAAAATACAAAATCGCCACGAAGATGCTGGCTCAACCTGCTCTCAGATCCTGCTCTCAGATTAGCATCTGCTAAATATGTAAATTTAAATACCGCCAGTGAAATCCAAAATAGAGGTGTACCCTTCATGTTAATTTTACTGTATGGACACACCATTAATCATTAGAAACTGGAAGATGTCTTAATGGGTAAACATGCTATTTGTTGAGATTTGAGTTTATTGCGCCGTCATGTGGCATCATGACTTTAATCGTGCTGTTAATAGTTTAGATGGACGATGGCAGGGTAACCGCTGACTGCATCTGCAGAGTAAACACAGGTGCCGCCCCATGAGAAGGAATGCAAGCTGTGACCCCAACTATGGGGGAGGAAATTCTGAGGACCATGAGTTAGCATGTGAATCGTCCGTCTCGTGTGGTAGTGAGCAAGGCCTTTGGAAATAAGCTTACACACTACCAGTCAAAAGTGTTTTGCACACACTGAGATTTTCTACATGTGCCTGTTACTCACTTAATATGTACTTTAAAAAAACACTCAATATTCTTTGCTAACAAATAATGTATGGTCACCATTTATTAGCAAGATAATATCAAATCTTTAATTCATCGAAGTAACCTCCTCTTATGACAGCAGAGAAAATTCGAGGCATTCTTTCTACAGGGTACATTAAATACTGCTCTGTTTCATGGGATGAAGCAGTTAACTAGTGCATTTAAAGTTAAAGGACAGCCTAGAATCTGACTATGCCATCACCACACAACCGGTTCATAGGATGTCATGTATACACTGTTACCTACTCTTTCTGTGTTATAGAGGAAACGTGTTTTATTTGACTTATATTTTCAATTATAGTTGTGCACTCAACTTTCCGAAGCTTAACAAGAATAAAAAAATCTGCAGTTTATGAAAAGTGGTAAAAACCTGTGGTGTGTAAAATGTCTTGGCTGGTTGTGTATATTATATAGCTATCTTGGTCACTGAATACATATTAACAAAATCTTTGGTGTAGCCACTAAGGCTTACGAATGAAGGAAAACCCTTGTCTTATCAAAGCATTGTATTTAAATCAAACAAACACATACTGGAACCTTCTCAGTTTTAGATAGAAAATCCAAAAAAGAAACATTGCTGTGTCCTTGGGTCAGGTATATATCAGGTATATCAGGTATATCAGGTATATATCAGGTATATATCACCTCGATCAATCAGTGTGCCAGTAAACACAACTGAATGTGCATGTTTACTTTCTTAATCAATATGGCATCTTAGTCAACCTCTGCAACTGAATAAGTGATCTATACTACTAGCCTGCTATCATTAAGGTAACATTGTATAAAATTATATACTTCAAAATATTTGCAGTAATCACATCCTCCTGTTAGGACACAGAATGCATTTCTTCCCACTCTTCCAACTTGTAGATCAAGACTGGCAGAAAATCTCTTAATTTTCTAGATGTTTTTATTTCTATACCTTTAACTGTGTGTTTCATTTATACCGCTTGCTTGTGCCACTTGTGCAGGTGTTTCTAGTTCTCCTACACTATTTTGCACTTTGGGATTAGATAACTGCATTTTGTTGTCTGAGTACCTGTACTTTGCAGTGACAATAAAGTTGAAGTTAACGTAGGCTAATCACCAAGGTCTTCACTTAATTATCATCTTTTTTAATTCACCGGAAGGTCACCGGTTCATGAATGTGGCGGCAGGAAAACCTGTAGCTCAAAGCATGAAAAATGTTCTTTAGCCTCACCTGATGAAAATGAAGCCATGTGATTTATTATTTGCATATTTGCAAAATGAAACATTAACCACGGCGTCACCCCGGGGCGTTTAAAGTTGCGCGTGCCATCCATGATCTTGGTAAATACAGTATTAATTGTAGCACGATAAAAACAGTTCTTCAAGTCCGAGCTTGTTTTGTAAAGGGAGACAAAGAGCACTCGTTTGGAGGGTCCTGGAATTCAGACCCTGTCAGCCTTGCCCCCCCCCCCCCCCCCTTCAACACACACCGTCAAGCCAAGGCTGTTTGAGCTGTTTTGTTCACCGGTTTCAAGTTACGACACACCTTTCCTGTGTCAACACACCTCAGACATGCTGGTGCAGATCTCTGCCACTGACTGCCGAATGGAAAGCTCACACCTTTTAAAAACACCCCTCCCCCGCCCCGCGTCTGCCGACACTTTGGCTTCCTCAGAAACGTCTGGCTTTCTGCGGGCGAGAGCACAAAAGCCAATGGCTCACTTCAGGAGGGCGCCCAAAAATGTGAACCAATTTTTGAAAAAAAAAAACAACAGTATTCCATAATTCCATTTTGTACTATGTAAACAATCCCCTAACTGTGCCTTGAACTCCAATGTCCGTCCTGTTATGAATATTGCACTGTGGGCTTAGAAACAACTTTTTTTTTCCTTTTCACTGTGTATCGTACATTTCTGAGATGACAATAAAGCTTGACTTGACTTGACTTGACTTGACTAGTCACCAATCAGAATGTTCATTTGGATACTGAGATCACAAATATTTCCACTGGAAACAAACGCTCCAGAAACCTGAAAAAAAAGTACATTACCAGGGAATGAGTGTAGCTTTCCACTGTGTCGTTCATACCCACCAGTTTCCTTCGATATAGACTTCTACACACGGGAGTGTGTAGCACCGACGTCCCGGGGGGTCAGACGGGACAATTAGCGAGAGCCGGTTCCGCATGTCTCATTCCCACGTGGTTGGGGTGTAGAGGAGAAGCTGGGAGGCTGTAAATCTGTTTCCTCTTGCTTGCTGCTCTGGCCACTTGCAGATGTGCGTCGCCCCGGGCAGGTGATTTCAGTCAGCAGCGAAAGTGAACTTCCTCCCTGCTTCAGGTGTGTCCTGACTCGTGTCTGGTGGACGGCTCTTGGGGGGGGGGCGGTCCGCCGGGAGCGCCGGATGATCCGCGGGGCTTAAGCTCCTTAGGGTCCTTTTGGAGAATGCTGCTCAACCACGAGGGTGTCGGCCTTAAGGACCCTTGAAGCTTTTACCAAGTTTATGGGCAGCTGTCGCTGTTCAGAAGTGACACACCATCCACTTCCCATCACTTGTCACCTTTTTTATTTCAGTGCTATTTGCCATTTCCTCAGTGCTAATTTTATTGCATTTTCTACCTGGAGATTCTGAATTAAATGAAGGTCTAAATGGCTTGTGTGCCGTGGGATGGGTTGGCGCCCCATGTTGGGTTATCCACTGCCTTGTGCCCATAGCTTCTGGGATAGGCTCATGCGGGCAGGTGAATTAACTTCCCTAAATTATTCGCCAGTGTGTCCTGCAGTGGACAAGCATCCTGTTGCATGAAACATATATATATACACTTACCTAAAGGATTATTAGGAACACCTGTTCAATTTCTCATTAATGCAATTATCTAATCAACCAATCACATGGCAGTTGCTTCAATGCATTTAGGGGTGTGGTCCTGGTCAAGACAATCTCCTGAACTCCAAACTGAATGTCAGAATGGGAAAGAAAGGTGATTTAAGCAATTTTGAGCGTGGCATGGTTGTTGGTGCCAGACGGGCCGGTCTGAGTATTTCACAATCTGCTCAGTTACTGGGATTTTCACGCACAACCATTTCTAGGGTTTACAAAGAATGGTGTGCAAAGGGAAAAACATCCAGTATGCGGCAGTCCTGTGGGCGAAAATGCCTTGTTGATGCTAGAGGTCAGAGGAGAATGGGCCGACTGATTCAAGCTGATAGAAGAGCAACTTTGACTGAAATAACCACTCGTTACAACCGAGGTATGCAGCAAAGCATTTGTGAAGCCACAACACACACAACCTTGAGGCGGATGGGCTACAACAGCAGAAGACCCCACCGGGTACCACTCATCTCCACTACAAATAGGAAAAAGAGGCTACAATTTGCACGAGCTCACCAAAATTGGACAGTTGAAGACTGGAAAAATGTTGCCTGGTCTGATGAGTCTCGATTTCTGTTGAGACATTCAAATGGTAGAGTCAGAATTCGGCGTAAACAGAATGAGAACATGGATCCATCATGCCTTGTTACCACTGCGCAGGCTGGTGATGGTGGTGTAATGGTGTGGGGGATGTTTTCTTGGCACACTTTAGGCCCCTTAGTGCCAATTGGGCATCGTTTAAATGCCACGGCCTACCTGAGCATTGTTTCTGACCATGTCCATCCCTTTATGACCACCATGTACCCATCCTCTGATGGCTACTTCCAGCAGGATAATGCACCATGTCACAAAGCTCGAATCATTTCAAATTGGTTTCTTGAACATGACAATGAGTTCACTGTACTAAAATGCCCCCCAGTCACCAGATCTCAACCCAATAGAGCATCTTTGGGATGTGGTGGAACGGGAGCTTCGTGCCCTGGATGTGCATCTCCATCAACTGCAAGATGCTATCCTATCAATATGGGCCAACATTTCTAAAGAATGCTTTCAGCACCTTGTTGAATGAATGCCACGTAGAATTAAGGCAGTTCTGAAGGCGAAAGGGGGTCAAACACCGTATTAGTATGGTGTTCCTAATAATCCTTTAGGTGAGTGCATATATATATATATATATATATATATATATATATATATATATATATATATATATATATATATATACATGCTTATATATATAATACTATAAATATGAGAAATACAGACGCTCCTCTACTTATGAACGAGATACTTTCCAAACGGCCGTTCGTGACTTAAAATGTTCGTAAGTCATTATTCATGCATAAATAAGTATGATATAATGTCTTATCCTTGTCTTATCCTAAAACACATTACTAATGACACATAAAACAAAACTAATCTCAAGAAAGCACGTCTTACTGATCCGCAAGTACAAAGAACTGGGATGCTGGGAGTACGCACGCTATGGTGCTGCGCGGCGGGAGTAGCGGCCAGGATTCGTACTAGGCGGAATTGGTGCGCAGAAAAAAATTTGATGTTGCGGGAGCCCAACGAACACAATTTGGACTTAGTCCTCTTCGTTCGTACGTCTGAAAGTTCGTAAGTTGAAAGTTCGTAAGTAGAGCAGCGTCTGTATGCCGTTACCTTCCATGTTAAAGCAGCATGGTTGCAATATTCATAACGAGGCATGGATTGTGCCGGAGGCACAGAGACACAAAGGAGGCTTTACATTAAGTAAGAGGATGCAAAGCTGAAATGTCAGCCATAGCAGCAAGGACAATGGAAAAAGGCCTTTGGGCAGCTGAGCCAGCAAGGTCACCTTCCCTCCACTGTGCTCAAAGGCCGAATTCACGCTTCTGGTGCAAGCTGAGTTTTTTTCTGGGGTTTATGTCAGATGCACAGGATTGCTGTGCAAAACTTACTCATATGAAATATAATGAAATACAGTGTTTTCCATGCTGCAGTTAAAATAAGTACTACTTTACAAAGTTTATGGTTTGAGTACTTCACTGGTGGCTCACTGGGCAGCCCCCCGCCCCCAACTGTGGGATCAATTCCCACCCCTTGGGGTTTACAGGTTTCACATGGTTTAAAAACATTTGCTTTAGGTGGGCTGGCGTCCCTAAATTGCCCGCTGTCTCTCTGCCACTGCCCTATGAAACAGATCCCCGATTTGCTGGGATCCTGCACTGCGTAACTGATCAAGGAAAATGGATGGATCATACACTCTCTAAGCCCACAGATTTATCTTACGGTTACGTATTTATGCATTGTGCTGGTCTTTGTCGTTTGATCTTTTTCTAGTATGAATTCATGTATGACTTAGTTATGGGCAATGAGAATATATTTGTTTATGAATGTATATAAATTTGGGTTTAAATGGATTATGATTGCATTTCCTGAAGTCAGAGGAACAAAACAAAAAAAGGCTCATTGTTTGATGTCAGTCTTACGGAGTTGAGCCAGATCAATAGAAACATTGTACCTGGGTCCACCCCTGTGATGCTACGTAAGGCAGTGTTTCCCAGCCTGCTCTTTGGGAACTCCCAGACAGTCCAGGTATCTTTGGGGAGCTGGGAGGGAGCAAAAACCTGGACCGGCTGGGGGTCCCCGAGAACCGGGTTGGGAAACACTGACTTAAGGAACAAGCGAAAATGTGGATTCAGCTGGACTGGTGCAGCTTCTTGCTATGGCCCCTGTCTGGCTGGTATCGCTTCTGCATTCGTACACGCTGGTTCCACTCCTTCCGCTCCCCTTCCAGTGCACTTCAGTCCTCTTTCTCATTATTTTCACCAATTTTATTATGTTACAATCCAATATAACAAAGAAATGGCATAGTATGCAATTCTATATAGTATCAACTATAATTTGAAACAGTAATATACCATAAGACAAACTTATACACTGAACTAAATGATTAAATTTCCCCTGGATCCTTTCCCAGGTAGCATAGGTTCCAAGCTGGGAACACCCTGGACAGGACGCCAGGCAAATGCAAAGGATGAACACTGACACAGTGGGCAATGTGGCACCAGTTAACTTAACCGAAAGAACACTGGGAGAACATGCAGACTCCACACACGCAGCCAGATTAACAGTAAATGGGATGGAGACCATATTGAAACCCGCTTTCCAATTTATCTTCCCGGGAAACATGGCCGCCTTACTGATGAATAAGTATTACATTCCATCCTGGAAAATGTCTTCTACTTGGAACGCGGAAAGCCTTTCGCATGTGTCCTGGCCCCACAAGGATGAGGCGTCTGGAATTGATCTGCCGTCTAATTCGGTCTGACTGAACGGGTGTGTCTCAACCGTCTTGATCCTTGGGGCTTATGCGAATGTGGCGGCAATTTTCTCTGGCGGAGTTGGGGTGGGGGGCGGGCATGAGGAACAGAGCAGGTCCAGCATACGCACCCCAGCCAGGTCCACCTGTGCTGACACTGTCGCCGCTTTACAATGGTCCTGGAAGTTACAAGCAGCGCCTCTGGAATTCCTGCGTTTTATGGCCTGGTGTTACCGCGGAGCATTTGTCACACTGCCAGGCTGCGTGGAAGCCCAGCCTCTGATTTACGGCAACATCTGCCAGGCGAAAAAAGCCCCAGACTTTTTAACCCTTTAGCCTCCTCCTCACAAAATAAAAGCAGTTAAAAGAACAGCGAGTCAAGTTAAAACCCCACTGGGACAGGCTCTAATATAGTTAGCCTGAAAACTCCATATTTATGGATGGCTTCGATGAACGTTTATAAATGTACACTTGCAGACTAATTCTAAAGAACAGGCCCCACAGCCATTTTATTCATTATTATATTTTTAAAAATTCACTAGCGCCTTATGTATTAGGCATGCAGGGTTTAAGTACAAAAGGCAACTCCAGACAATAACATCCCTGCAAAGTATCAGATTCCACATTCTTCAGGATACTAAAGACAGGGAAAGGAGGCAGGGATAGTATGCAGAGACTTGGCGTTAAATAAAGACAGTTTCTTTAAAAAAAAAAGTTTTAGAAGTTTCCGTGAGGTACACGAGAGATAAGGAGCCAGAATTCTAGGAAATGTTTCTGAAAGCGGTTTTTAAATGCATGAAGACTTGGAAAATGGAATGGAAGCCGTATTCCTTTCCAGTTCAGCTTTTGTGAACATTATAACAAAAGGCTGGCAATTGCACTGAACAGAGTCTAGCCATCTAACATTACAAACATCTGACTTTGAGTCCCCACATCTGGGAACAATGAGGGCAAATTAACTCTGAAATTCCGAGCATCGGGCGATGAGATAAGGGTTAACATGCTAAATTCATTTTCTGTGCTTAGTCACTGGTGGTCTGAGGAATGATCGACTTCCTGCCCGATTCTCTGGTGCCTAAATCAAAGAGAGAGAAAAAAAAATCACACTCCAATCTGACTGGAATTTTTCTTTTCTGGCTGGAAAATGAAAGTTCCTTACAGGGCCTGGTCCTCGTAGGAGATCCCGTGCTGCAAACCTTTTGATGCTGACCAATTTTCTCCTGCCTCTCGTTTTCAAACAAATTGTTTCAAGATTGCAACCATTTGGAAAAGGGGAAAAAAATATGCCTGAAGGAATAAATACGCTAGCTGGACTTCACAAAATGTTTAAAAGCTAATTGCATCCACATAATTGCTAAATACATAGTGAAGAGGAAAACAATGTTTCGCTAGACCAGCATGTTCCATGTAAACTATGGTTCACCTTCTCGGTCACATAAAAATAGCAGAATGTTCCTCGAGACAGATAATCGAATTATACAGTCATAGACTTAATATACAAGACACATGGGTGACTAAGGGAAACAAATGTTTTATTTTGGAACCATACATTCGGTATCGTTTATAGAATATTACTTTATATTACAAACATACATGGCCGGTGAACAGTACAAAAGATTTACAGAAAAGGCTCTCGTCGTCGGCTGTGGCTTTTTTTTTCGTTATAGAGTCCTTCATCTGAAGATTGTTTGGAATCAAGTTCAAAGGAGGGCCCTTCTCCACCAATAGCATCGTACGGTCTCAGTCACCTGACCGTTGCCGGGCCCAGTTCTCCGAGCATTCCTCGCTGCAGCTGTAGCCCAGGTGTTTGGGTTCTGCGGGACCATGCAGTCTTCTGCTAATTCTACATTCTGCTTGGGCGCTGGCCCGACTTCCAACAAAGGTTTAAAAGCTCCCTGCTGGGATAAATCCAATGAGCTCACGGATGAATTTAAAACGTGTCCGTCCAGATGCATCCATGTCTGATCAATTTTAGTTGAAATTGAAGAGGCGATATCCAGTAGAGGCATTTTGTAGATTGTGTCCATTGGGACTCTTTTGTAAGTCAGAACTGAGACAATTCATTACCAAGTCTGCTGGAGAGGGACATTCTAAAAAAAAAAAATTTTAAAAATGAGTATTTGTTGAATGGGGGGGGCTGGGGGGGGAGGAGTTTTCCATAGCAGAGTTACCATGTGCACAGTACCCCTCTGAACGCAGCCAGCGAGAGCACAAGAAAATAAACGCAGGATTTGGGGGGAGTGAATCATGTGGGGGAGGCCTCTGATGGGAGAATGCCGGAGCCCCCAGGGCCGGGCAGCTGTGTGGCTGGGGGGGGGGGGCAACGCCTTGAGCGACCAGGGCCCCCCTTTTGGACGCGGGACAGCAGGAGGCTCAAAGCCTGGTCTCAGGCCGCTCGAGCTGCGGTTTGGGGGGGGGGCACTCGCCGACCCATGGACTGCGCCGTGGGGGGTCGGTGGCAAGCACACGGTGTCCTGGGCGGTCTGTGGCGGCTCGCTCCCCCCGCCCACGTTGCGCCGGTGCCCAGCCCGACGTTGCATGACGGCCCGTTAAACCAAAGAAACTCACTGTTCCACTTGTGCCGCCCAGGAAACATAAAGTAATAAAATACGGGGAAAATAAAAAAAAGTCACAGCGTCTTAATGTCAATAGCAGCGCGTGGAAATGTGTTTTATTGCGTTTCGTTATGTGCAAAGGGCGCGTAACATGATGTATGAAAAGCGGATCGGAAAAAGCTGAAGGAACGATCGTTTATCAAAAACGTTTTATCATTTGGGGGGGAAAGGCAAAAAAAACTAATTCATTCTATTCACACAATTAATTTACAAAATATATTTTGTATAAAAATGTATATTTAAAATCTTGTTGCACTCTATTTCCCATTTAAAAAAAAAGAAACAGTCCAGGCAATGATCATATGTTCATCTCATTCCTCATGACCTACATTCATGGAAGTGTCTGTGACTGAGGTAGCTTTTTAGCTTTTATTTGGTCACTTGGGAGTCGTGCGGTTATGTCGTGCCCTGGCTGAGGGGGAAGCCGCCGTCTAAAGGTCGTCCGTAGGCTCCGGCGTTCCCTTCCGATTTAAAGTCCCGCAGCAGGGTCGAGACCCCCTCGCCCTCCGGCTCCTCGTCACTGTCCGCTGCCGTGTACGGCTTCTCCGCTGACGTCGCCGGTGGACGCGATGCGGGAAGGAACCCATCCGCCTGCGGCCTCCACGCTGCTTTCCCAAAGGTCCCTGGGAGGAAACAGAAAATAAATATGAGAGACGTGACCGCAGGCTACGTTAGAAGCTCCGGCTTTCCTAAACAGGGCGAAATTAAAGAAGCGTTCGTGTGGTCTGACCAAGAACAGGAGCCAGGTGGCTGAGGGGTGCCAACAGGCTACAATCAAAAACAAATCATCGCCTGAACTGTGCAACAATAACATCTCAGGGAGACACTGACATCCGGCGGCAGAAGTACACACACACACACACACACACACACACACACACACACACACGGACCAAACGCTAACGTCACAGCAATGGCCCGACGCTCAGCTCCAGCAAAAAAAAAAAACCCTTCAATTACGGCCGCCAGGGCGGATATTTACATTCCTGCCTACCCATGAACGTGCTCGACAGTGGACTCTCCCACGGGTGCCCCTGGTCCTCGCTGTCCCCATCCACAGGAGAGCCCTCGCCCTGGATCAGGAGGGGGCCCGAGGGGGCCCCCACAGCAGGCGCCTGCAGGAATGTGCCGAGGGCCGCCGGATCGGATGGGCCTTGTAGGGAGGAGCGACGTGGGCAGCACTCCCTCTTTTTGGGGTTGGAGGGGCTGCCGTTGTAAGAGTCTGCGTACGTGGGCCTTGGGTCGGGAACACAGCCTAAGGGAGGGCGGTGAAAGTTGGAAAATAAACGGAAGCGGAATTTCACACTCGAGTGCAACACCCATCCTCCCAATTCGAAAGACACAAACAGGAAGAGGTAAACCCCCAAGCTGGCCATGATAAGGATCATAATTAATACCAAAAGACTAATGCTCAAACTTAGTTAGCGCAATGCTAACTGGAAGCCATTTTGTTTCTAAGGTCCAGTAGAAGGTCTCTTACTTCTGAAGACGTCAGAGCTGTCTGGGCCATAGGGGTTCCCTCTTCTGAGCAGGGAACCAAAGGGCCCTTGGTAATGGTATAGCAGTGGGTCTATAGCAGCCTCCATGTCCACCTCACTTCCAGTGTCCAGATGAAACAACCCTGTGGGTGACAGATGGTACCACCTTAGCCTAAGTGTATTAACCGAGATTGTCTGCTTAAAGGTGAACTGACAAAACAGACAAGCTTTAAGAATCCAAGTGATCATTCCAAGTACCACGTTTACGGTATCAAAAATATGTTAATGTTAAAAAGAGTTAAAAAAAAAAAAATAAAATCTTCTCCTTAATCAGTCTACCTTTATCTTACACAGGTATTATGAGGTATTACCCACAGGAAGGAGAAACCCTTTCTAATAACTGTAGTAACAAAGGAAGACATGTTACAGTCATAAGGCAGGAAGAAGACCGAAAATATTAAAAATGAGATGAAAGATCTCTGGACATTGCAAACTGTAGCATGAATATCTCAGTTTTCACCAGTGTCAATACTCTCATAAATCCTCTGTATGCTAACCGTTCACAAGCAATACTATTATACACAAAAGTGACTACAGTTCCTCCTCAAGAGTTCTTTACTAATGACTGAGAAATTTGCTGGGAGAATTATCACTTTTGGAGTAACGTTCATGCAATGAATGGTGAAGCTCACCGTTCACGTCCTTCTGCTGAGAGTACAGTCCTCCGATGGAGGGCACGGTAAAATGGTGCCCGCTGTCATTCTCTGAGGGCACATAAGTGTCCTGTCGCTCGGCCAGAGTGCCTTGTGAGGACAGGTAGCTCGGGATGTCTGCAGGCAGGTTGGTCTCATCTAGGGGGGGGGCAACCAAGTTCAATAACGAAAACCCACCCAAAAACAAAAAGCCGTGAAAGTGTGAAACTGAACCTACGGTAACCTGTCTCATATCAACAAAGTAGTACATTTATATAACAGATGCACCCCTTAAAAATATGCGTACTGTGTAGTACACTCAGCAGCCAATCGGGTCACAGGGGCAGGACTCCCGCAGAAGTGGCCACTCACCCGTGTTGGTGACGCTGCAGTCCTCATTGCGACGCCGTGTGTGGTAGATGATGACCACCCAGACGAGGGAGGTGCCCACCACGCAGCACACCACCGCGATGATGACAATGCCCACCGTGGTCCAGCCGTCCTCTTCGGCGGCAGGGGCGCCCTCACAGTTGGCGGCGGGCAGCACGCTGAGGCGGGCGCTGCCCCGCTCCGTGCCCAACGGGTTGGACATCTCGCACGTATAGCGGCCGGCGTCTCCCTCGGCGCTGTCCACGATGATGAGCAGTTGCGTGCCGGCCGCAAAGAAGTGCCGCTCCGTCAGCGCCAGCGGGCTGCCGTCCTTGGTCCAGTTGAGCCGCGGGGACGGGCTCCCCCCTGCGATGCACTGCAGGACTGCAGTCTCTCCTTTGGCCACCGTTCGGTCCATCATCGGGCGCAGGAAGAATGGGGTTTCTGAGAACACGAAGACACCAGTAAGGGTAACACATCACAGAAAAATTCATTAGATGAAGACGACTAGCTGACTGTTGATTGGTGACCAGGTGGTTAACTAACCGAGCACGGTCAACGTGGCATTGGCGGATATGGCCCCCGCCGTGTTCTGGGCGGTGCAGCTGTACACCCCGATGTCCTCCGTCTTCACGTCCATGATGAAGAAGACATCGTCCTCCGGCATGACGTGCATGCGCCTCTCCCGCGCGGCGGGGAAGTCGGTGCCGCCGTCCTTCTGCCAGGCGATCTGGGGGGCGGGGTGACCAATGGCGGCACACTCCAGCCGGGCCGCCGCGCCCGCACGGATTGTCAGGTCCATGGGCGTCTTGGTGAACGATGGCAGCACTGGGGCGACAGGGAGGACACTCATGAGATCCTTACTGGCAGGTGAACCAATCGGTTTCCAAGGACTCCACACGGGAGCAATTCACATGCTACAAACGAAAGCGGTCAGGTGACAAGCCCAGAACTACCAATCATATAATTAGGGCGTAGCACTGTCACCTAACATCTCTATGGATCGGGGTTCAAATTCCTGCTACTTGTGTTTATGGAGTTCACATATTCTCCTTGTGTTGTGTGCTCTGTGATGGACCTGCGTCTAGTCCAGGTTGTCCTCTACCGTGTCCCCTGCGCTCTATCCTTCCAAGAACAGGCTCCCTATAACACTGCACTCTACTGACTTAACCTCCCAGCCCCAGACTAAATTCCCAATCCCGCCCCAGATTTCATGAGGCCCAACTCCAGACCCAACTCCTGTTCCGATGCCTTGGGTATTTCCCTGGCACCAAACCTGAAACAGCTGTCCTCGTTCTGTTTGGTTAAATCCCAAATAAAAGTCCCGTGGTGTTAAGGGAACAGTCGACTCACTGTTGACGGTGAGCTTGGCTTTGACGGAGTACGAGGAGCCGAAGTGGTTGGAGATGACGCACTGGTATCTGCCCTCGCTGGAGAAGTCGACGTTGCGCAGCTGCAGCACAGTGGTGTACTCGGTGACATCGCCTCCGCCGTGGGTACGCAGGTGCGCCTGGTTGTGGATCTCGGCGTCACCCAGGGCCTCGTTGTCCTTCTTCCAAGCGAAAGTCATGGGCGAGTCGCTGGAGCTTGCCGCCGAGCACACGAAGGTCACGTTGGAGTCCTTGATGGCTGACTGGGTCTCTGGCTGCACTGTGATCTGGGGCTTGGGGAAGTCATCTGCTTGGATGCAGGAAAGACAACATGAGGACTGTACTGCAGGCAAGCAGAACGGCCACATTTTTCATACTTTACCCATAATCCAAAGAAAAGTCATTGGTCTTCAGGTGTATCTAAGGCAGAGGTAGGCAACCCTAATCCTGGAGTGCCAGCATCCAGCAGGTTCTCTATCCTACCTGAGTTCCTATCCGCCATGGATGGAAAACCTGCTGGATACCGGCACTGCAGGATCAGGGTTGCCTGCCGTTGATCTAACGCAAGGCTTCATGATGAGGTATGACATCACTAGAACCTCAATACTTGGATGTTGCTATATCTGGCCAATCAGCTTCCGTAATGCAGGGAACACTCACTGCACACAAACTCGTCCGGCTGCACGGCCAATAGGCTCTTTCCCTTCAGCATCTGGGGATGGGCACAGCTGGCATTGATGGGGGTCTGGAAGTGGCGGTCTGTCACCCACTGGGGCAGCCATTTCAGCTGGCAGTCACACAGCAGGCTGGACGTGTTCAGGTGGCTGGCAGGGAAGGGAGTGAGATCCAGGTCCACATTAGCACGGGCTTCGGGGGGGGGGGGGGGGGATGAGAAATACCCGGGGACTGTGACTGAGGGTCGGTACTCACAATTCCTCAAGCTGCTTCATCTGCGAGAAAGCGTTCGCCTGGATGGACATGATGGCGTTGTTGCTCAGGTCCCTACGAAAAACAGGAGCGGTCGTTAAATTAAAGTCCTAAAATGTTGGGCGGAAAAAAAATTACAAATCTAACTACTCCTGTACAAACAAGGCTTGCAAGCGTTTCATTATGAAAGCAGGAGTGTTATTGGTCACCCAGGGCATTTAGACAGCAAATGCAGAACTGACCCACGCCAAACATCCTTAATCTGTGGGGGCTTAAGATGAACCCCTGTAAACTGAAATTAAAATGAAATGTTTTTGGTTCTGCCCCCACCCTCAAATATGCCCATAGCACCTCGGGGAACATGGGGGGAGTGTGACTAGACGAGAAGCAGAGACAGGCTCACGTAAACCCCTTGGTCGCCTTAATGGAAGACATAATGTGTGATCTTTACTTACAGGTGTTCCAGGGTGTCCAGTCCAGAGAAGGATTTCTTGGTAACAGACCGGATTTGATTTCCCTGAAGGAACCTGATTGAAAATACACATGTAACTATAAATGCAGGAAGATTTCTCTCATTAAAAGGTTCCCATTCTGAGAGTATCCTCTCAGAAAACCATGGCTTGAACCAGGATGCTACGGGAACCACGACGGGCCAACTTACAATTTTCGGAGGTTGTCCAGCGCCGAGAAAGGTCCGTTCATGTCCTCGATGGTCCAGGAGATTTCGTTGTTTTTCAAGTCCCTGGGCGGAGCGAAAGGGCCTCATTAAATTCAACACCCAGCCCCAACCCCCACTGGTCATACACGGCTGCACGTAAAATCTGCACCGTTAAGATTCCCTTTCCCTTCTGAGGGCCCCCGTATTGACACTCTGGGAAGCCCCCTGCCGATTCAACCAGCCATTAACGGCTGACTTGTCCTCCTCATCCGGCCTGTACGCGAGTCCAAGCACCACGAACCACCCGCCCGAAGCTCCCTTTGGTGACAGAGGGTCAGACTTTCAACAGGCTAACAAGGCCTGAAATAGCGTTCGGCTAAACTGTCATTAAAAACGCACAGAGAAGCTACAGGCTAAATGCTAGGCTAACCACTTTCTCACACCACTCCATCTTGTAGAATTCCTCCAGCACAGACAATTTCCTCCTCACGCTTGGTTACAAATGGTGATGGAATGGTGCCCCCACCCCCCATCCTCAACCTACACACCTGCCCTCTGCTGACCTTCAGGGGGGCGGGGGGTGGGGGACGACATTTGGTTTTACTTAAATACGGGGAAAAAGTTGAAGGTCTTGTAGAGAGAGCGTGTGGTTTACTCTGCATGAATTCCATTAAGGCAGGGCGACACCGTCGACGCCGTTACACATGCGGGGGGGGGGAAAATGAAAACCCGCAGACATTAATCCTCTCCTCACTAAAAACAAACAGGCTGAAACATTTCCACTCGCGTAGAATAAACACGCGAGACACCCAGCCCATTCCCTGCAGCACGTAGGCGATACCCGAGCCAGATCTCGCCAGCACCCGGACCGAAACGAAACCAAACAGAGCGTCAATGTGAGCGTGCGGGACACTCACAGCATCTGCAGGCGCGAGAGGCCCCGGAAAGCCCCGTCGGCGATGAAGCTGATGCGGTTGTTGCCGATGTCCAGCTTGTCCAGCAGGCTGAGGCCCAAGAAACTCGCCTCGTCCAGACGTGTCAAGTGGTTCGCCGTTAGATCCCTGCGGACACAAAGGGCCACGGAAGGCATCAAACCGTGGAAAAATATACAATATTAAAATGCATATATACATCCAGTATTTTAAACACCAAGTCCTTCAGAACCTCTATTCCTTATTCGAATGCCAGTTGTCCTTTAGGTATCTGAAACAGGCACATTTAATGATAACAATGATAATAGTAATAATAATGATAATCTATATTTAATTTCAATTTCAAAATTAAGCTATTACTGTGAGTGGTACAAAGGAAATTTGACTACAGTAAAATTAATGGCTTGTAATGAGAGTAGTGTATGGAGAAAATACTTCAATGTTAAAGAATTACAAACAGGATGTGTTCAAGTCAAACACTTTCTACTTTTAATTCTTCTCCCTGATTATGTTTCTGTTTTTCAGAAATTGTGGGTCAGGTGACTGCAGGCACTTTTATTTAAGAAAGAAAAAAAAGAGGGAGAGAAAAATCAGCACAACCACATAGCATCAAGTTTCACTGAGTTTTGTTCCCCAAAGCGCTGTAAATTCCCCTCCCCCCCCTCCCGAAAACACAAACTCCATAAAACTGTTAAATCGCGTTTTTCGAAGCACGATTGCTCACTGTTGCGGACACTCGGAATTCGGCTCTCCAGTTAGCGTTCTGGACACACGCGACGGACCTTTAATAGGAAATAAACATCCATTCGAACTGCATCATCGTGCTGCCTTGTAGCTGTCACCATCTCGTCTCTCCCGAAAGTGTTCCCTGGCATCCCGGCCACACGAATCCCGCAGGTCAAACCCACACAGAGGAACCCTCCCAAAACAAGTGGATAAATGAGCCAATCGGCGGCGGCTGTTTTGTTTTAAAGCAGTCAGGGTCTATCGAGGAGAGAGAGGGGCGGCTTTTAGGCCATGCAGACGGTAACGCGCCACACGGAGTCCTGTCTGGATCCCCCCCAATGATGGATGGGGCTGCTGCCAAGCCGCCCGTCACCAAGGAGACAGTGTTATGAGAAGCCCCCAGACAGCGTGGCGAAGGAGGCTGTGTCTTGGCATGAGCGTGGCGAGCGGTGGGGCGGGGTTGGGGTTTTGACTCACAGCTCACTGAGCTTCTGGCAAGACTCCCAAGCGTTGGGCCGGACTCTGCTGATGGAGTTCTGGCCCAGGTGGAGCTCCTGCAGCATCAGCAGGCCGTACAGCCAGCCCTTGCTCACCTCCGTCAGGTTGTTGTAATCCAGGTGCCTGCGGAGGTGGAGAAAAGCACTGTGAAGCCCCCGTGCGAGTCACTCCCGCTGCGTGTGCGAGGGGAACGCAGAGCCGTGCTTACACACGCACACGGGCAGCCATATGCCTGTCAGATCTATTCATATCCGAGACACTCTAAACACGGACAATTCAGGTCTCTTTCCTAGAATCCTTTGTGACAACTAGCATGTATACATGTTAGTTAAGTAAGAGTGACTGATACATGCTTGTCAATTGAAAATCCAGGCTCAGCAAAGTGTCATTGGACCCTTGAGCAAGGCCCTTAACTACTAATTGCTCCTGGGAAATGTGTAACCCTGCCTTTTCCTTCCATCCATCCATCCATCCATCCATCCATCCATCGACAGACAGACAGACAGACAGGAGACAATGACATTGCTTTGGATAAAAGCATATGCTGAATAAACAAAACGTAAATGCTCATAAGGAACAACAAACAGAGTTGCTAAGAAACATGTCGGGTCAAGCATAGGACAGGAGACTCAAAGCTAATATTGAGCCTGACTTTACGTTTGTGTGTATGAGCGCACAGGCACGTCGCTGTGTGTAACGCAGGCGAGAGCCAGAACGCGGGCGGCTCTTCGGGGACGTACAATATCTCCATGCTGTTCAGTCCCCAAAAGGCTCCGTCCATCAGCTTGCTGATGCCGTTCCTCTGCATTTTCAGGGATTTCAGGGAGTGGAGTCCGTGGAAGCTGAGGCTGTCCACCCGCCTCACTCGGTTCCTGCTCAGCTCCCTGCCGAAACACTCAGGAATGAGGATCTGTGGGCTTCAAGCATGCGCACACACACACACACACACACAACCGAAAGGCTGTTTAGACCATAACTCACAAATGCAGGAGGTTGGGT
This sequence comes from Paramormyrops kingsleyae, assembly GCF_048594095.1. Classification (NCBI taxonomy): domain Eukaryota; kingdom Metazoa; phylum Chordata; class Actinopteri; order Osteoglossiformes; family Mormyridae; genus Paramormyrops; species Paramormyrops kingsleyae. The sequence continues at coordinate 34,872,136 of NC_132799.1, forward strand.
AGCTGAAAGAACTTGGGTGGGATAGAAGACAGACGGTTCCTGTTCAGCTTGAGGACCTGCAGAGTGCCAGACAGGTTGCTGAAGCAGCCAAACTCCAAGGTGGAGATGCGGTTGTTGCTGAGGTATCTGAGAAGAGTGAGAGACAGCGAGCAGTTAAATGCCTTTAATCCTTGAATTTACCAACAACAGGCTCAACAATTGACTGGGGAAGGAGGAGACGGGAATGGGATACGAGGGCAGGGAACTCACAGGTGCGTCAGTGGCAGCTCCGGGAAGGACGCGGCCTTCACTTCCGCTATGTTGTTGTTGCTGAGGTCCAGCGTATCCAGGGACCGAAACGGCTGCAGCCTCTCGGGCAGTAATTTCGAGATCCTGTTGTTTGCTCTGAAAGCAGAGGCAGAATCGCATAAATAAAACCATCACCAGTGCAATTCCGGGATGCTGGTGAGGAGGGGGGGAGGGGTCAGCGGTTTAAGATGCTGTATCTATGATCGGAAGGTTGTGGGTTCAAATCCCAGAGTTGGCAGCGTGATTATACCTTCATTGCTCCTGGATCTGTCTGATCCAGCCTCGTCAGAAAAAAAAAAACGTGTGTCACTTAGGCTAACAGCATCTGCTAAATAAATAAAACATAAATGCTTGTATTATGGAAAAGTAAATGAAAAGCTACTAAGAAATCTCAGGTTGAAGCATACGACAGGAGGCTCAAACCTAATAATGAGACTGACTATGTTAATCTGTCTATGTTAATCTGCACACAGACATTTCACTGTATACGTTTGTCAGGGTAAGAAAACGAGTCACCAGCTGTATCATTTAGTTTATCAGGTAATTTACTGGCAGGGCATTAAGACCTGCCAATTACTTGGCTGCCAAACAGCACCCCCTCAGTGAAAGCGTGCTGCGGGGGAGGCCAGCGCTCTCCTGAGCCAAACGCCCCCTAAATTGCAGAGCTGTGCTCACAGGCCGTAAACATGGTCACCACAGTGCACCTTTGTGCGTGCTACCGCTGTGATCGTCGGAATTCCACACCGCACGCCAGAGACGGTGGCCAGGCTCAATTTGGGATCCGCAGATGGGATAGGGAACCACCACTCAAAAAAAATTCCATATTAAAGCTCCTCTTATAGGGGCCCAGAAAGTGAGCCTCAGGTTCATTTTAAGCTGAGACTTCTACATAAAATAAGGAGGGCTCATGCAGAAGTGTGTTCAGACGGCTTTAAGACAGCGGATTTCAGCTAATTGACAAAAACGCGTCAATGCCTGCTCCTTGAGGGGTTTTTTTTTTTCTAAAGCTTTTTCTGAATCATGAAAAAGAACTCAAACTGCTATAGCAGGTAAATGAGCCACATTAAGAAGGAAAGATCGCAGGAGAAGGTCAAACCCGCACACGGATCATGTCTCTGGTTTTTCCGATCGCATTTTTTGTTTTTTAAACCATTCTGGGTTTCATTTTGTCAGAATCGCATTCATCTGTCGCAAATTTGCATTTCCTCTTGACCTATATGTGCAAGTCAGGTTTGAATAACACTGGCATTTGGCTTCCACTGGATTGCCAGCCACGTTCACTGGTTCTATAGAACATGAACAACACTAATTAAGAACTATACTACATTTTGCCAGAATTTGCAATAACCTGCATCACAAAAAAAAAAAAAACTAATCAGCCCACTAACTTACAGACACAGACAAAGTAAATAGATGGGCCAACCAGCATGAGAACATTTGTTTTGGGTAATCTGAGATCTAAGAGCAGAGCCTGATTTCAGTTAATAGAGTCAGGAGGAGGGGGGGGGGGGGTCTCTGCAACACCTGGCAGACCAGCCTTCTGGTAAAGGACAACGCGGAGTCACCCCACATCAATCAACGGGAGACGCTGCCACAGAGGAGATCCATTTGGCTTGATTCTGAGGTTTGGTGAAGATGGCTGAACCCTGTTACCGTGGTACCCATATGGCACACACTTTGTGACTGTGAGCATAGTTGCGAAGGGGCCCGATTCACACCGTGGCCCAGCTGGAACCAAATGAGAGACAAGCGACATCCAGGTTTCAGTCTTATCAAGGTCATATCCAGAACCAGCATGTCCACCAGAATTCGGATGCAAGCACACAAATAGAAAATAAATTTTAAAAAAAAGTGACTGGACCAAAAAACATCCAAAATGGAGATTTTGTTAAAAGTGGGTCAACACTTGACCCGAGTCATTCAGCCTGGCAGCAGGAGGCTGGACCATGTGAGCATGGAGTTGGGTCCTCCACACACACGTGACAGACAAAGGGACACGTGAGAAGTTCTGACACCTAATTTCTACAAGCTACTTCACATGGGCAGTGGACAGCAATTAAACAGCTGCTGGGACAGAGGACACAGGAAAAGACTGTATCCAGGGCCCTGGGTCCTCGACACTGCCGTCCCGCTACAATGAGCTGCTCTCCAAGGACCAGAGTGATCGGCACATTCCTCCAACGCCCCGGGGGCTGCTCACCTAGAAACCTACAGCCGACAGCAAGCAAGCAGTGTGTGTGTGTGTGTGCGGGGGGGGGGGGGGGGGGGGGGTTCCATGATTTTCACAATCTGACGTTAATCCATCATGCTAGCTACGGTTTGTTGCAAATTATGGCTTCTCCTTGCTAGGCGTCTTAGATGTAGAACATCTACATTCCTGCAGACAGGCTCCCATGTCGTCGGTTGTGATTTGCACGGTGGGCAATAGAGGGGGGGGGAGGATGGACAATGATGAACATGAGACCAACAGTAAACAAGCCAACAGATTCAAAGATATTTCTGAGAACGATCTCTGCACCAAACACTCCACACTCATTTTTCCACGTCACACCATTACTTATAAATTATTTAACAGCTGCTATTATCAAAAGTGACGTACAACTGAGGAATCAGGGTCAGAGAATCCCTGGGGCACCAGGGGTTAAAGGCTTTGCTCAAGGGCACAGTGGTACCATCACTCTGAGAACCAAGGGATGTGAACCGGTGACCTCATCACGGGCAGAGTCCTAACCTGCTGAGCAACGCTTCTGACGAAATGAGCAAAATGAGACCATATTCGGAATTTGAAGTGGACCACTTGCATCTTCCAACAAGACTCTGATTGCCTTTGAAAGGGGGATGTGTGCAGTGAATGGTTTAAAAAAAGGGAAAAAAAAACAGCGTGGGTTTCTCTTTCAATCTTCACTTGCACAAGCTGGGCCCAGACAAACAAACATCACATTGTACATTAATGCGCTCACATATGTCAAATTTGTACGACCAATTTTCTTGTAAATAAGGTTATTCCAGACCATTAAGGATTTATTTGGGAGCGTCTGTCTCATCTCAAACCTGGATCTCAACCTCCATAGGAAATGCAATGTTGTGCTGTACAACATTTTAAAATAAAAGATGATTTTGAAAATTAATGCCGGTGCACAATCACAGAAAGCAAAAATAAATAAATAAAAACACGGAAAATTTCTTCTGAGTGATGTTTTAAAAATGAAGCGCATTAAGAAAAGGGAAGCCTGTCTTCACTTTTGGAAGCAGCTTATCTGAAATGCTTTTCCAAAGTAAGAGCGTGGGCCATTTATAAAGAGAGACTAACAAGTTATTTAAAAACACTCAATAAAACCCAGAAGTCCAAGTCCGCTGACAGCGTCACGTAACTGGGAACGCAGGGGAGGAAAAAAAGAAAAGAAAAAAATCAATCCCTGAGAAGCGCTGTCCGCCCCCCACCCCCAGGGAGCTAGCTTTGCCCCAGCATTCTTCTCCGATGCCGTAAGAAATCCACCTCCCTGCAAGAAATTAATGAAAACGGCAATGGTGAAGGAGCCTAAATCTCTTCGACATTCTGTACCATCTGAAATCTCCCATCTTCTGCATACTTTCGCAATTTAAATTTTTTCCCCCCCTTCTTCTTCTGTTTGGCTCTGTTGGAGGTGGGGCAAGGTATCAAATGCTACTTAGGTCTTGTTTAAACAGCCAGGCAGACGCTGAGGCAGACCACCCCCCCCAAATCCCTGACCCAGGCTCCAAGTAAAAACAATCGGCAGTAAGTCACCAGCTGGTTGTAATTGGCCAGTGATCATTTTAATGAATTGAACAATTTCCCAGGAATTTATGAGGTTTAACTGTTCAAGGTAGCATTCCGATACAACCCCCCCCCCCACTTCTCCCAGCAGCTACACTGAAGAAGCAGTTCTGAATTTAAGAAAACAAAACTTAGCCCTAAAATCCCTCACATTATTACCTCCATTGTTTACATGATGTCCTGCTTAAAAATGAACTCCACATAAACTCCCTTGTGTCGTCTGTTATAAAACAAAAAAACAAAACAAAACAAAAGAAAAAACAGAATAATTTCACAGCAGACACAAAACATACCATGGAAGGTATCAAAATTCTACATGGAAAGCTTTAAAACGTTCGGCTAGTCAGCCAATTCCAATAAAACGGCTCCTCCCAGCGCCTGCCCCCATCCGAACAGCCTAGAATATCTGTTTCACTGCCTTCTCGTTCTCCCCTCTCTCCAAAGCAGAGACATGGTTTTCATTAAAGGCGCCACGACGGAGGCGGGTGCACGGGCCCTGTAGGAAAAATTACCACACACAGGTTTTTCTCCACGAAAAGCGTTGCCAAGCGATCAATAAAATATATAAGAGGGATGATGTGCAGCTTGGCATCTGCGTAACCTACTGAGGTTTCCCTGACGTGCATTTTATGATTAAAAAAAGGAGCCAGGGGCTGATATTTTAGACGCGACTCAGTCTTGGACAGTCGCGAGTCCTGCAAAGACATTACAGAGATGTGGCTTGGGTGCCCAAACTAACAGAACTGACTAACTCTGTCAGCAACATTAAAACGTTTGAGGTCTCAATTAGCAGCAGTTAGACACTAAAGCTGTGATAGGTGTATTTTGGCATGATCTTGAGGGAAGTAAAGTGAAGACATCATGGCTTAATAAACATCTAAGTTCATTCGACATAAGAGCCGCGATGATGACCGACATGAAGACACTTGGGCTCTAACAGCCTGTTCCGGGGTGAATTCCACATTTGGGAAGCACTGGGATCCATGCAGCTGGACCACGAATGATCGCTAGCAGAATGGACACTTGGACCCAGCAAAGAGTCAAAGTTCACAACAGAACAAACAGCACATTGTGGCCCAAGTCAAGCGTGTCTGAATTCTGCGAGATCATGAAGCCATTTTGTACATCCATCTATGACTTACCCGCCATTTTAGAATTCTATTAAAAAACAAAATAATATAGCGAATACCGAGGAACATATAAAATCAAAACAAAACAAACAAACTCTGTTCAGGAGTGGACACGTCTCTGCCCCAGCTGTGTAGCAGAAGTGCAATCACAGCTGTGTTTCTGCATGTCACACTGTGCAAACACTGGACTTGTTCTGCTTTGTAGAAGTGAGCAAAACCGGTATCAGTGAACTTTACATGGTGAGTCGCTAACCAGCTCTGGCTATTGGGAAGGACAACTGCGACGTCATAGCCGACATAACGTATTTGTGAAGTTAAAGTGCTTTGGTTTGAACGAGTGATGAGTTTGAATTCGGGAAATATGGCCACACTTAAATTTTTTCAATTTTAAGGGTCTCCAAAAGTAAGAATCTGGAAAAAATGTTACTGTTATACAAATAATTAGTTAGGGACCATGCCATTTTATGCTAATGCTGACAAGTTATTTTTTTTATGTTGGAGCAGTGTTTACATATGTAGTAACAAATTAATTAGCTGCAAGAACCCCCCCCCCACAAAAAAAAAGCTAATTTCTGCATTGTAATTGTATTCACAATATGCATACCGGGGATATGGTTCACAGGGACCCGTATATCAGCATTTATTCAGTTTTATTATGAACTTAACTACGTTGATGAGAATTTGAAGTTGAACTTTCAGTACATTTCTGATTTTACCACACATGTACATAACATTTTTAAGCAGCAGAACTAAACCAGAAACTATATACTTACAAATTAAGATGTGTGATGTTCTCAGAGTAAGATCCCAAATCTGGCACTGAATCCAGTTCATTGTTATTTAGCTTCCTGTAACAGGCAGAAAATGCGTCAAACAACATACAAGACGGAAAATCTACATAATTATTACACAAGTCAAGGAGATACTTACAAGTCATTTAGATGCCGCAGTTTTGCAAACAAACTCCCATCGACGGACTGTAATTTGTTATGACTCAAATCCCTGTAAGAAAATGAGTACGTACATCTGTTAGCATGCTTAGCGTTTGCTAGCTGGACCTATATTGTATTATTTTCCCCATCACAGAAGAAACCAAAAACTCAGAGTGAAAATGCAGGTTACACAGCAAACTGAGAAGTTATAAAACACAGAATAACAGCCATCTGGTCTCCATAAGGCAGGTAAACAAACCCTGGATGGGCAGAAATCAAACGCTGTGGCAGACAGCCAGACAGCCCAGTGAAGACAAGTTGCTGCATTCTGATGGGAGCCGAGAGCAGGCTGGAGGACCTGGCACAACACCCCCACTAATCATCCCCCCTCCCCCACCACGACCATGCTCCATCCACACCCCAGCGCTCAGCCAGCCCCCATCTGGAGTCCATCAAGAGCAAATAGAGGGGTAACAAGCGGCAATCTCTTCTCAATGTCCAAGTGAGAACTCTCACACTTTCAGCAGTATCATTGCCATTATACACCAAATTATCATCATCCATCTTCTAACAGCTTATCATTATTACTATTATGATTATTACTACTCCTACTAAGATGACAATTCCAAGCTCTCTAACTGTTTAATTCTAGTCATGGTTTGGGCTTCCCAAGCTTCCAACAGAATGTCCCCTTGAGCGGATCTCCTCTTTGACCACCACACCACCACTTACTAGTAACGCTAATACATTTTTTGCCCCCTACTTCACTTTCATATACTGTCGTCAAAGTTCTATCAACAAATGTTTAAAAGTCTTGACTGAAAAATTCATCAAGTCTGACTTTATTCCTCTGAACAGACCAGGACATGAACAACAACATGAAAGGATGCCATGGAAAAGAGACTAGTGAAATAAATCACTAACTCTGCTACTGTCCTCTAAAAGAGCTGACCTATGTGAATGGGGGCTGGGGGGCAGGAACAGCTGTGGCCTACAGCCTCTCAGCCTATTAAAATTTTTAAGACTTTATCTTCAAAACATGAGGCACCAATTCATTTTTCCTTTTGTCAGGATGACAGACACGCACTTAGACCTACAATCTAAGGACAAAAATAATAAAACATTCAAGATCAAACAATCCATTAAATATCAAACAATTGCAGATCCCTTCCCAAACGCAAGTCTCCTCCAAACCCAGAACTGCTTCTTGGGTTTTGTCATTCACAAACTACGCTGTCACGGGATGATGTGTCTGAGGTGAATCAAGATGCAAACGCCGACAGAGTCTTAGCAGACCATCACATCTGCATTAGTGAACATGTGAAAACAGACAATAGAAAAATACACAGCCCCATGGAACAACATCCCTGGATGGTTAGGTGCTAAAACTCGTTACACAAAGCTACATACCCTATTTCTAAAAAATATATATATAGCCTATATATAGTGTAAAAAGCCAATCCACAACAGCAAACGGCTTGGAACAACTTCTTCGAGAAATGGAATTGGATTCCCTTCCAGGCCCAATTATCAGATCCATTTTTTTCCTGGCACTAAGGAAACTTGGGAGGTTCAGGGAAAAAAAAAATTTCAGATGCAAATCCAGCTTAATCATTTCCATGAGGAGCTGCGCGGCTGCTTATTCAGCAGAAAGGCAGTGGGGCTAGAGAAGCGCAGCGCGAGCGGCCGCGGCTACGAGAAAACGCGTCAATTACGGCGACTGAGCGCGAGGATCCCGGCGTGGAGCGACCTGCCGAAGCGCCGCCCGATCGAGGCTCTGCCCCGCCGCCGCCTCCCCTCTCATTCTTGGTTAAAACAAAGAAAGATTCGACATAATCCGAAAAGAGAACGCACCTTTTAAAAACCATCTTATAAACAAAATCATACTGATACATGATGAAAATTATGATGGTGCCAGAGACGGTTATCAAATAGCTATTAAACAGGCTACAACCGTGTTAACTTGGTTCTTTCTGGGAAAATAAATAACAATAGGCCTAATAATAAATGTAAATGTTTAATATGTTTATTGATCAAAACACTGGTGTCTGGACATGAATAATAGCCTACTGGAAAAAATAATTATCTTCACCACAAATGCAGCCTTAACATTTCTTCTGTCATTCTTACAAATTACCCTAAAAGGTTTCTTCTTCGAATGACTCAGCGCTTGCCGTGAATAAATGTAATACTATATAAATTAAGTAAATTACCATAATTACCACTGATTCGGATGCAACTGATTGTACGTTCACGCCTAAGTAAAGCCATTTTACTTTTAGGTCATTCCATTGCATTGTTTACATTGCAGAGATGGGGGAGGGTGGACATTAGGCCTATCAGGATCGATTACTTTAGTTATCTTAAATACCATAAGGACACATCAATAACTACACACCCAATATAAAGTGAAAATCATAAAATTACAATAAATGTCATATGTAAATGTAAAAGAAAGTTTATCACGGGGCAGGATTGGATTTTCTCTATTGACTTATAACTTATTAGAAAAAAATGTTTAGCTGAGAAGTCAAATATTTCCGAATCGCGTCGATCATATAGGCTATATTTCGAGTTATTTAAAAGTCTATAATTCTGTTGCTTCGTTAAAGAAAAAGCTGTAAAGTGAGAAAACAGCGGTGTTTCTGTTCTTAAACATCATTTACTCCCCGCAGTTATAAAGGGCTGCGGACCCGACAAGCTGTAGATCCAGCGAAGCGTTCAGATCTGAGCTCAACCCGAAGAGGAATTTCAGCAGAATTAGCCGCAACTAATTGGTGCGGTGGTGCCCCCCACCCCCCGGTTCAGAAAATGAAGAAGTGGAAAAAGCAATTAAAACTGCTATGAAATGCCCAGGTTAAAAAAAGACGCGAAATAAGCTCCATATATACCGTCCATCGTGTTTATATCTTCTGACGCCCGTATTTTTAATTATTTTTTAATTAATCATATCTGAAAAGTTTTCAGTCTCAGAATATGAATATCCGAAGTTATGCCAAGTTCAAACTGCCACCTAGAATAAATGCGCGTTATGTCGCAATTAAGACGTGTTAAATCATGCACGTGCTTTTTTTTTGGAGATTTGTGTAAAATAAAGGTATGTGGACATATGGACTGAACGCAGCCGCAGTTACATAAACAAAAGAAGAAGAAACAACACCAATATCCTTCAACGTATGTCCACCAGCTAAATGGATGCGACTGTAAACAGGTTAAGAAAGTGCGAAGGTAACAAAAGACTGTATGACTTACAGCTGAACGACCCATGAAGGAAGATCATCCCGAATTTTTCTCAGCTTCTGTCGACTACAGTCAAGTAAACCTCCAACACATGTGCAGGGAGATGGACACGGCTTACTGTCATCACTATTTCCATAAGCAAATTCCAAGCCTGAAAGCAGCACGAAAATGATGGGGTACATCTTCCCAATGAGTGAAAACTTCGTCGCGGACATTTTCGAAAACCTCTAAAATCCCAGAAGTCTCAAAAAACCCTTTACAAAATCGCGCAGGTAAAAGATCATACAATCTTTAAGTAAAACTTCCAGCCCTAAAAGTCCTGTCCGGATTACTTTATCTAATGCTTTATATCCGAAAACTAATCGCTCTTAATCCATTAATTCGGTGCAAATGAAGAAAGCGCACTCCGCATTCCCCCATCTCCGAAAACTTTTTCGCACTGAGGTTAAGCAAGTCGCTATTGCAGCGGCAGTAACACGCCAGACACCCTGCGGTGAGCTCTCCTATTGGCCCTGCCGATGCAACACGTCACCCGCACTGCGGGTGTCTGGGAAATGTATTCCCCAAGCATCACGAATCCATTGCGGATTAGCCAGTTTATAGGTAGGTAATACACGCTTTAAAGTTTTAATCACAAGCACAGGATTACTTTAATTTCCGTGAGAGCTTTTATTTAAAATTCATACAAATATATTTCTAAATCGAATGCAAATCTAAAATAGAGAGATACAAAGTTTAGTGAAATATATGTCTTAAACAGAAGCTAAGCAGTTAATAAAACTATGTAAACTCAAAAACTATTTGCTTAAAACTATTTGCTTAACAACGCCATAAACCATGCGTATCTACTATTATATAATATTATTTTATATTACAATATTATTAGTGTCACAGACTATATGAGACATTGGTGTGAAAGCGTAGAAGATTTCAGTCAATTTATAAATTAAACGTATTAAGGAATTTCTTTGTTTTCCTTAATTTCTGTATAAATATTACACAAACACACACACACACACGCACATGTTTGTAATTATATCTTTGTGGGGACTCCCCATTCATTTCTATGGGGAAAACTCTAATCCCAACATGATTACCTTAACCTCCACCCAGCCCTAACCATAAGTAACCAAAGAAAATACGACACTTTTGCATTTTTCCTTTTTTGATTGCATTCACAGATCTTTGTGGGGACCTGAAAAATGGTCCCCACAATGTAAAAAAAAAACAGATTTTTATTACATCTTGGGGGACATTTGGTCCCTACAATGTAATATAAATCTAATCCACACACACACACACACATACACTACAACCCCTGTGTGAAATCTCAATAACAGATTTTTGACATAGCCTGTTGATCATAACATGCAAAGTTCTTTCTTCTTGTTTTTCTCTAATAGTTTCGATTTCTTTACTGAAAATGTTCCATGCAGTTGAGACATTTACATCTCCTCCGCATTCCACGGTGAGCAGAAGTGTATTTTCATGCTTCTGCGCAGTTGTCTTTGGCAGCCTTTAATGACGGATTATTTCTTAGTCTTATGACCTACGCCCCAAACTATGGACCAATTAAACATATCAGATTCTGGGCCCCATTGGGGGAGAGTTTCAGTGTAACAAAACACAAAAATAAATGGACCAAATCTAGTCAGATTCTATGGATATGGGAATGAAGATTACTTGGTAAATCTACTTTTCCAAGTTAATACTCATGATGGCTGAATGCCAATCATTATACTCAGAATAGTAACAGCAATAAAAATGTTCTCTCAGGCTCCCTAGCTGCAGGTATTTTTTAGCCAGTATAAACATGGTCCCTTGGCAAGCATTGGCAAGCAAAAACTCAGAGTGTATAAAATATTCACCTAAAGTCTGTGCAAGGGGTATAAGCACTGTAGAAGGCTGTGTACTTTATGCATTTCAATGCAGTTTGTAGAAATATGTGAATTTACAAATGATAAAGATCTTTGTGTTGGCGTGCACCCTGACGATTCTGCAATTAGTGTAAATTTTGTGCTCCTGAGAAAAATTTCTTCTTAGGTTTGGTGTACTGTAACTTTCTTAAAAACATAGACCTACGTTTCTGCAAAATGTCGTAAAAATAACTTTCCAGTTAAAACAAAGTACGTGGTGTTGTTATAATAAATGTTCAGCATATTTTTTAAAAAAAGTGGATCACAAATATAAAAATGAATACTGTGATTTTTATTTCCTTTAAATACCAGCATGTGAAATCAGATTTAAAAATTATTCATGCTAAAACACTTAATCGTTTATTCATTAGAAGTCAAGTGGCCCTTAAATCATTCTTTTAAAAAAACATCTTAACACTAAACTTTCAGTATTATACAGAAGAATACAGAGTGGAGCTTTACATTAAACACATTCAAAAGGCACTCACACACGTGTTTTGAACAAAAAAAAAACTGCTTGCTTTAGCAAAACCAATCCTGGCACAAATTCAAGAAGCAGAACAGAGTCTTGTTGTCACGGCAACACACGAGTCCATGTGTGTAGCGACTGTTGATGGATGTCTGAGTGGGGGCAGAAGTGCTCTGTGTCCAGCCCTAAGCTATGTGGCCACGTGCAAATGTGGGTCCTGAACCCAAAACAAACAAACCAGCAAATCGTGCCCTCAAAACACTATCTCACACAGCAGTGCTGTTCTGTTACATCTTTATGCATTTACCATGTAATCCTATGTACAATACTTGTGTTAGTTGTAAAAACTGGTGAAAACTGGAGTTTCATAAGCTGCCAGTCTTTTAATATACCTCATAATCATTTGATTACAAAACTGGAAGGAAAGTGTTTGACAGTGATTTTGAACGTTTTAGCCGATGAACACAATGCTGAACTCCATGAAGTCATTTTATAGAAATTACAGAATAGGACGTACAACTGGATCTCACAATAGCATTGAAAGATGCATTTGTTATTTAACATGAATTTATTTCATTTTTCACCTGAAAAAAATGGATTCATGGGATAAAACAGTCTTAAGACCTGCCAGGTGTGTTGAGTGTGATTGGCCCAGGTAATTCAGCATCAGTCAATAAACTTGGGAGCCATCGGAATATTTAACTAATCAGTTTGATCATCCACTGAATGAACCACACAATAACTCAAATCAAAATAATTACTGATCATGAGTAAAAAGCAATTATCTCCTTACAGCTTTCCTTTTAACAGGCATATATTGTACTCAGAGAGTTGCAAATCTTGTCATCTCTCAAACTTGCATTTTTAGTTGCATCCTTGTCACTATGGCTTGTCACTATGGTTACCAGGGCACAACTGTGAGCATTACTTTAGGCCCCGCCCCTACATCCAGCAAGGTTTAATGACAGACGAACATTGCCCAAAGCAACACGTTATCACAGTCCTAATTTTCGCTGATTTGTTAATTGGATTTGTGCCCCACTTTTAATTCAGTATCCAGTTACGTGGGGTGGGGGTGGAGGTGGGGGTAGGGTAACAATATGTACAATTTTTTAATTTTTTGAGTCATTTTTTCCGAACAGTCGTCATCAGTACCAGTTAAACCATGCAGAATTATCTCTTATGTTAATAGGGAATCCATGCTTTCATTACATTAACAACTACTCTATCAGTTCTATTTCAGGATTCCTTTCCTTCAAACGAGGCAGAAATGACATCAGCCACAGAAGAAACTTCTCCAGGCCCAGAAACCTGCTTATATTTCAGTTTAGGTCATATTTTCCTGCATTTTAGCAAGGTAAAGGGATTTTTTAAGCGTTAATCTATCAGGGGCCCAGTTACTCATGTTGAAAAACCGCTGAGCAAAACCTGAGAGAAGTTCTGCCGAAGACATTAAAACGACGCCTGCATAAGAGATTAACCCAGGAAAACAGGACAAATTCAAGCGGGGGGTCACAGATAACCCCACTTTCATTCAGATGTGCCATCCATGCCAGTATTCCTCCTTCTGGGAATGAGCAGAGTTGGTCAAGAGTTTATTCTTTATCTGAATGTCCACAGATAGCCATGCTTTAGAATCCTGTCTGATCTGTCCCACACCTGACTTCTATTTTAACTAAATGCCAAGACACCCAATGACTGTACAGTCAGGAATCCATTTTGTCTCCACATTGTGGGATAAATTTGTAGTAATATTGTAAACTAAAAAAAAAAAACTTGAAACTTTTATTTCTCTTTTATCTGAGCACCCCATGAACCCCCCCACCACCCTATTTGACCTAATGGTACAAGGTCTCAACCAAGGGGGGCTTCAACAGTAAACGAGGCAGTGGCAACCATAAAAGTTGTCTTAAAATGAACACTTGAACCTTTTACATTTTAAATTGATTAGATGGGGCTCTCATTATTGAGATTTTACACATACAATACTGGGATATTTAACGGGTTCCTAGAATGCATGCTGGACATGGTCACACATACAGGGTCATTAGGGAACTCATCCTGATCCATGGCATCTGATGAATGGCGTACAAAAGTTGGAAACGAGGGAAGGCCACAGGCAGGGAATGTGAGACGACAGAGGTGCCGGTTTGTGGTGCGATGGCTTGAAGCCTGGTGACTCATGGTGATTCAGCGACTGGAGATGCTTATTACGTAATTTACACGGGGATGTATCGGCGGAGGCCGGCCGAGTGGCCGCTAATGAGCGTTTCCTGTGACCCACCAGCCCCGCCGCTGACTCCTGTCACAGGTGTCAGATAAATATTTCATACGGGTGACATGTTGCACACGTTTCAGAACACAGCTTCAGAACAGTGTCTTTTTTCAACATCTATTCACTGATTTATTGGCTCATTGTCAGTAGCCGGGGCAGAGGGCAATCCACCTTTGGGGCCCATCACAGCAGGGGGCCCCTGAAGGGCCACCATTCACTCATTTTCATAAATGTTGTTAGAAAAACATCACAATGCAAATATCGATATGTCAGAAGTAACCTGCCTAATAATGGTGTAAGTAATGGTGTTAGTTAAAATAACAAAAAAAATTAATTTAGAGCATAGAATGAGCAGCAGAAGATGCTAAACATAAAAAATAGTACCTTCCTGCGTTTGATAATTCCTCCACTTCCTTGCATCTTGATAAAGGCAAAGTAACATGAGGTCAGGCAGGATTTAGCTGTGGCGCCATGATCATGTCGTGAAATGAATTTGCAAACCCAAGTCCGACTGGTCAGTTTATTCGATTGACGGAAGAGAACGAACTGCATCCCACAGATCCATTCTTTTCCGAAAGTGTGCCATTAACGGCTGATTTGACCAGAATGCCAACTGAATAGGGGCGGCATGGTGGTGCAGTGGTTAGCACCGTTGCCTCGCACCTCTAGGACTTGGGTTTGAGTCTCCACCTGGGTCACGTGTGTGGAGTTTGCATGTTCTCCTCATGTCATCGTGGGGGGTACTCCAGTTTACCCCCACAGTCCAAAGACATGCTGAGGCTAATTGGCATTGCTAAATTGACCTTAGGTGTGCATGTGTGAGTGAATGGTGTGCGAGTGTGTAGGATAAGCAGGTTGGACCATGGATGGCCGTTGTCAGCCTGGTTATTCAGCATAGTTACTCAGACTTTCTCCTTAATAGTGAAAAACAATGTCTTCAGCCATTTTGGTACACAGGAGAAATGAATGTTATGTAAAGGTCTTCTCAAGAAGAGAACATTCCTACTGTAACATTAATGGAACGTTATTTCTATGTTTTACATTTTAACAAAGGCTGTCAACATTAATATTACTCAAACATTATTTTAACATAATCAATGTTGTAAAATATTCATTTATAATAAAAACATTATCTGTATTGATAATATAGATAATAAACATAATCAAAGTGCTATATGTTTATACTGCAAACAGACTTTCCAGCCTTAAGCCTGCAGCCTTGGAGCTGTAAAGTCACAGTGTTTCCCGCTGTTCTACCAAGTCCCTTATTTTTTTCCTGCTTTATTATTTTTAGTTGTAGTAGTGGGATAATGTTCTGGAATCGTTAGGAAAACTGGATGCTTTGACCGTTTCCATTTCTTAATCGTACCGTTCCGTAAACATCCCTAAAATGAAAAATTATTTGCTAGGTTGTTGACATTTTGCAAAAGCGCGTGCACGTGCTGGAAATTGCTGGGCAGACCCATATGAAAGATTTTCTTGTTTTAAAAAACTGATAGAAAAAAATCATAAGCATGACAGATTCAGAGACATACCCTCACACACACACACACACAGACACAAATTTCATTTGGTGATGTATTTTATTGTATTTTATCGCAACACTATTCTCTGTTAATAAAAGGTCTTCGCCTTATCACCAATGCGTGGTGGTGAGTCTGTTTTGCTGTCAGCTCAGAACTATGGGCTGCAGAGGGGAGGACCCACTGTCAAACCCCCCCACTGCATGATACTCCTCCTCTACTCCTGGTCCCTGTAAGTCAATTTGCATCATGGTGTTTGGACTTGTCTTCATCACAAATGCAGGTGCAGTGATGGGCATGCAACCTGCTTCAGGGCATCCTGTACTTATCGGGTAGAAATGTAAACTTTTCCGGAACTTCTTCTTTTCCGCCTTTTCCCAAGGCTGCGTGAGCAGCGTCAGGACGCACTGCGCGAGCCGGATACGCCAGCATGTCATGAGGTCAGGACCACAATTCAAGACAAGCTGCCTGTTAGCTGATGGCTTCTCAGACATGAGACCTTGTGAAGCTTTACAGTAAAAATACATTAAAACAACCATGATCTATGAAGAAATTATACTTTACAGCATTTAGTATTTATGGTACTTAAATAGGGAGGGTCGTACAATATACGCAAACTTAAATGCAAACATATACAGTACTGTGCTAAAGTCTTAGGCAGGCAAAGAAAATGATGTTTAAATGATCTTCATGTTGGTGTAAAACTATGATATTATGTCTGTCAAAGTGTATCGATTTAGCCATTTCAAAGCATCTCCTAAAGTCATTTCAGGGTTTGCACCAGTCATCCAATACACCCGTGTATTTTTTGACTCAACCACTAATTTACTATGTATGGCGAGTAAATACCTCATTGAGTATTAAACAAATTGAATTAATTAATTAATTGAGCTGGTGGTGTACATGGAGTGACTGAGGTCCCAGAGGAGAGGCTAAAGAACTGTTGTTCCTCAAGCAATCAGTAACTTTTTAGAGAAAAGTTGTTCTGACGGCCTTTGCCCCCACCGGGGCCACAGGTGGTGATGATGAAAAATTGTTGTTAGTGTCTATTGTGTCATTGTTCATTTGCAGATGTTTTAATGTTGAATTGTACATTTTTTTCCTGAGCGAATATACACATCCTACCCAGATAAATAGCTTCAAATGTTTTCTTTGACTGCCTAAGACTTTTGCACAGTACTGTATATATAAAGTTCTCTCTGTACTTATTAAACTTGAATTCGCAACCAAAAACCCATTCGTCCATCTTCCAACTGCTAATCCAGTACAGGTTCTTGGGGACAAACAACATCCATCCGTCCATCCATCTTCCAAATTTCCACATATGTGTCCTTATAATGTTTGTGAGACAGCTGGACCCTATGCCAGTTGACATAGGGCACAAGACAGAGGTGCACCTTAAGCAGGTGCTGACTGCAGGGCTCAAACTACAGAGTGTTTAGAGACATCACTTAGTCTTGCTGCATGTCTATGGACAATGAGGATACCATAGTAACTGTAGGACACCCACGTGACAAGGGGAGAACAGGTGTGGAGCGACAAACAACACATTATATTACACCCATTTTTAAATTCATTCATATTTCACCAGTGCGAGACAATTAAATGAATGCTAAAAAAATTAAGTGGGCTTTGAAAAAAAAAAGTATATTATGACTCATCAAATTCTCTGACACAGAAAATGTTGAATAGAATCTTTGCTGCATGAGAAAAGCATTAGACCAAAGGTTTATTTTAAAAACAAGACAACAAGACCATCTCCCAGCTAGAGGAGAGCCTGGGTTCAGGGACACTGGGATGCATTCTTCAGCTGGAGCTTCCAGCTTAACCCTCACTGTGTCCCGCACACAGAAAGAAGCTCCCCCCTGCCGGGAGAAATCAGATAGGGGAGTCAGTCGCACCGATAGAGAACAACAGCTGTTAAAACAGTTTGCGCAGATTAGCCCTCTCTGGGGGTATCAGCTTGGGGGGGGGGGCAGAAGGATGCAAAGGCATCTTCTCACTGTACGGAACTACTCACCGTCCCTCAGCTGTTTGTCATTTTTTTTAAATTTCTCCTCTTACCGTGTCTTCCTGCCCAATTCCCTGTGTAGACTGATCCACCCTAGCCATCCTCCGCCCCTCCCTGGATCAAAGTGTGAAATGCCTTACTCAGTTCAACTCCTTGATAATTTAGATTTTCACCTCATATTCTTCATAGAGAAATATTCGTAGTTTTATTTTACGGCTTTTCTTAGGTAGGAATCTTTAAGTAAGGGCTTCTTCAGTTACTAGCTTTGACACATTTTTCTTCCAATTCTCTAAACCAACACTGATGTGCCACACTCAGATGGCAAAAGTGAAGTTTCTTCTCTTTGGGGAATTTCTCAGCTGACTAAGATTTCTGCAGTGTTGTGTGAGGCCAGCGACAGGCAAGCGGAACCACAGAACACCTTGGAGAATCCGACAGCTAGGGATGTATCTGCCATCCCCAGCTGCTTGTCATTACAAAAGCAAGCCACACAAATCCATAATTTAGCACGACACTCAGCTCCCCTGTTACACTGAGGCTGCTTCACTCAAAGCTCCCCAATTGCATGACCGCGTCTCTCTTAGCATCAGGCGTGGCTGACAGAACTGCGCGAGCCAGGTGATGAGCCCCGTTTGTGGACATCACACAAAAACACACGCAGGAAGTGGAGAAGCCAGCATGTTGCAAATAGACTTTTCCAGAATATAAGAGAACGTGGTTCCTTGGGGGGGAAGGAGTCACCTGACAGAGAACCCCCCCCCCCCCCACCCCCGTCACACACATCATACATCAAGAGCAAGGACCTGGAGGGTCGATTCAATAGATTTAACAGAAGTTTTAAACCTCCCCTTGTCTTCTCCCCAATCCACATGGTTCTACTTATGGTGCCATGAGCGAACGCGTCAAATGCTCATTGTCCCTGGCGTTCCTGTCTTTCCAGTGCTTCGGATCGAAGCTGCCAAACAGATGTTTGCTTTCTCTCTTCTCTTCAAGTCTGTGTCAGGATTTCTTCAAATGTGTTACAAAGCCTCTGACCACTTTGACTAACACTCAGAGCCCAAAGGCGTCTGCAACAGGCTGCTGGTTCGCTTCACTCTTTTATCTACGTCACATTTTTTTCTTAATTCACGGTGACAAGTCATTTAGAAACAGTGTGGCGCCCCCTTGCAATTTAAAGCCATATAACAAAAGTTATGAATAAATCATCAAAGTTCTTTCTGATTTTTCAATTAGCAAGTCACTTTAAGAAATTGGAGGTTTTAAAATTTAAAGAAACTCATAGAATATGTGACTAACATATATATGTTAATGTATACCGTACATATACCATTCATCAAGCAGAACCTATTTTCAGTATTGCTTTTTGAAAATAGCTTGAAAAAATATTACAATACTAATTAACTTCAAAATAAGAACCTGAAAACTATTAATAGCCATTTTTGTTACCTGTTCTCTTATCTTACAATAAATTTAGAACAGGATACTGAAGAGCTTTGTCTGAAAGTAATATGACACATAGCAAAAACACAATTATTTAGTTTGAGAGGGGAAAAGACAGAGCAGATGTTTGAACGTTAAGGACCAAAATACCATTTAAAGACTTTTCCTCTTAGCAAAACATTTCCGGTCATTCATTTTGGCCGACTGACAAGCATGCAGATTAGGTTTGCAGAGAAAAAAACACATCAAATTTATGGGAAAGTAGTTTGAGTCATAAATAAAAATCAAGTAGGAAATCTAAAAAAATGTTGTCATCAGGTTTATCCTTGAATATGCAAGTGCTCATATGGTAAATATGCATGTAAAATACATGGTAAAATACATAATGGATAACATATCACATGCATGTATGGAAAAAATTAAGAGAACACGCTATATTTTTAAAGGCTAGACTGAGCAGCAGGTTGTTTCCAGGTTCAAAATTTCTAAGACAGCAGTACACAAGAATAAGGTGAAGCGGGAGACACTGGGAACGACCAGAAACCAGCCGGGTAGAGGGCAATTTCTCGTGAATTGTAGGATGGCATCAAGTGGCCTTCAAAAGGAGAGAGAAACATTAAGTTCAGGTGTGAGTGCACTGCTAGGACAGTCCGTATCAGGCGCCTAGAAGCAGGACTGAAGTCCTATAAAGTAAAAAAGGAAGAAACCCTTCATTAATGAGAAGCAGGGAAGCTCGAGGCTGCAGTTTGCTGTATACAGTATATATATGTATATATATAATTCACAGACACTCAACCACAAATTGAGTGGAACCAAAAATTGTGCTACGGTCTCTTAATTTTTTCCGCGGCTGTATAACGGGTAGACAGTGAAAACAGTGATAAAGGCTGTGATTAATTAATGCTTTTGAGTTATGAGAGACACAATAGTTTACAAAACAATAAGTACAAGGTGTTGCTGCGTGTGGATCACTAAATGTTATGCACTCAATCTTATTTAAGTGTTATGGAGTAAAAGGTTCTCAGCAAGACACACGCATAGCGACACAGTTCGAAACCTGCATAGATCCTGCGGTGCTCTTTCAGGGGACTGAGAAGAATAGAAGCCCATAAGATATGCAGGCACAGGACAAAAGAGTCCCGTCCTGACCTCCCCCCTCCGATCCCATTTTATACCCCCCACTCAGCCCTTGAGCACCTGAGGAGGAGTGAAAGAAGTCATTCCACAGTCAGGTTTTAAGAACCCCCCCCCCCCCCACTCGCTACTCCCTCTCAGGCAACCTTTTGTTCCTCTGCTCCCCCCACAGGCTGAGGGGGAGGGGTGTGCTGTTTACTCTGCTCGGCAGGTCACTCTGGCGATGCCTACTCCAAACAAGGCCATTATCTGCCCTTTGTGCGAGGTGCCGAGGGCTGAAGACCCCATACAGCCCTCCAGCCAGGTGGGTAGGAAGCAAGACATTGTGCGTGTGTGTGTGTGTGTGTGTGTGTGAGTGTGTGTGCGTGTGGCAGTAACACATTAGCCGTTCTTTGTAAAAGTACAGCTATAGGGTGTCATTTTCTATGGCCTAAATTTATACCGAGGAGTATCCCAGTTGCAACTATTCAAATATCTCAAATCCTCTTTTTGTGTGCAGACAACCAGCATTTTAACATCAATTAGCAGCACATTTTGTTTCTCTATATTGTACAGCTTAAACAAATTTTCCAAAGTCAATATGTCTAAGGTAACTCCATCTATTTTAAAATAATCATCAGTGTGCATAAAACCAGAACACTTCGTTTTGCTAAGCTTTATAACCAGGGGTCCTCTTACTGGTTTCCAAACATTCTTGAAGTGCTGTAGTAGTTCATCTAAAGCTTTTCAGTGATGTTGTACAGTTGAATAAACAATTTGTTATTAAATTCCACGGCTTGCTTTCGGGTCTTCGCCTTTTGCGTTGGGGTATTTTAGAGATTTAAAGGTTCTCTGGAGACCCCTAGAGGCAGAGAAGAACAATACGTCCCGCTGAATACCTGAATGACATAAGGTATAAGCAGGGATTTTAACACAGATAAAAATCTAGAAAATTATATTATAAAAAACATTTCTTAAAAATATTAATGGACAAATGTCGAGTAGTTTGTTCTTAAGTACTGAAATTGTTATCTCTCTTCTTATGTGGCATTAAGTTTAGTTAAAAATAATTCTTTTAATAACAGCGCACTATCTAATTAAAATTTTAACATCGATATAAAACACATATTAATCTTTGCAACAAATTTAGTTTATAAATATCGAGATTCTTGGATTTCATAGATAATAGGCCTACAGATGTGAAGACATTAAACGTGTTTCTTCAATGGATATATTTTATGCAAGACACAAACAAAAGACAGGAAGACAGCTGCTTTATAATATATGTGAACCGCCTTGGGGTGTCCTGTTAGTCAGCTCACTAAAGCAAGCGGGGGTGGGGGGGGTTTTGCCTTTTCTTATGTAAGTTTGTGTAACGTCCGCTTGTATTGCTTTTTGTGTATTATTCTATTGCTGCTATAACGGCACATTTAAAGTAACGTAAAAAACTAACAGCAAAGTATTTAAAATGATATATAATCAAGTGAAACACTTAATTACCAGGAGTGAGAGCTTTCACTTACGTCGATGTTTATGGGTTTTTTTCTTCTGTATCCGGACAAAAGGGGGCAGCAATGATACACCGGTTTTCCACATTTTGAACTACAGGCAGTTTAATAGATCGGACGCCAATTAAAGTATGTATACATTTTTAAATGAACATTTTAAGAGTTTTACAACATGGACATTAAGTTTTCTTTCTAACATTTCTTAAATTCATTCTCTGCTTCATGCAACAACAACGATAATAATATCATAGATCAAAATAATGTGCAAAACAGTCGCGATGTAATAAAGTGATGTTGAATGTAAATATAACCCACGGAAAAGCAGTGGGATGGGGGGAAATGGTTGTGTTGAATAGTGGTATGTGGGGGTGCTTCTCCCCCCCGGAGAAGGAGAACAGCTCCTCTGCGGAGCCAAAATACTGCTGCCGTCCCACCCAGCTGGAGCTCATCAAAGACCCCCCCCCCAGAATGTGGAATCCCAGGCTGTGCCAAGACCACCTCCTCTGTGTTCTTTGGCATGCCAGTCAGCACCATCCTACACCTGAGTCAACAAGCTCAGACATGACTAGGAGTAAAAAAATAATTCAAAATAAAAGCACCTGAGAAACACGAATTCGCCGAAGAGACGGGGGCCTGGGCTTGACTTCCACAGGCCTCTGAATCATAGATCTGAGCCGCCATGACGGACGGCACATAAATTACAAATTAATAAAGCTGTCAACTCCCAGACAACTTAAGGGAATTGACTCTTCAGATGATTAGGTCCATGTGATCAGCCGCTGCTGAACGCGAGTCCTCCGTCGGTCCAGCAGGTGCGTTTGTTCTGAGTGGCAGCCTGTAGAATCTGTGATTATCAAAAGGAACCCATGAGTCACAATATCAAACAGGAAGAACATGGATATTTTATCAGACAGTGCCGAGGTTATTATCATTAATGAAAACTAAAAGAAAACATTTCCATGGATTAAAATAAAATCGATCCATCCATTGTCTGTAACCGCTTGTCCTATTTAGGGTACCGGGGTGGGGTGGGGGGGGTGGGCTATCCCAGAGGCTACAGGCACAAGACTGATGGTGTGCCGACCCACCACAGGGCACACTCACACACCATTAACACACACATGCACTCCTACAGGCAATTTTGGTAACTTCAATTAACCTCAGCATGTTTTTAGGAGGAAACCGGAGTACCTGGAGGAAACCCCACCATGACACGAGGAGAACATGCAAACTCCACACACATGGAACCAAGGCAAAGACCTGAACCCTGGTCCCAGGCAACAGTGCTAACCACTGCACCACCATGAAATAAAATAAGGTCCAAAAATAGAACTAAAGAAATATTACTAAACAAAAACTATAAATATGGCCCCCAAAACTAACTGAAATAAACATTAATTACTTTACGGTTTTTAAATACTTTTCTTTACTACGTAGCTAAAGTAATCATTTGTTTATCTTTAATTCCCATTATTTGTACCTGGAACATGTTTTGTCCATTCTGAGGACATTAGTATAGAGTACACTGTGTATTCATAAAGGATTCTCTAAAGATAAAACACATAAAATAGCTCTACAACCTCCAGTCTATCCCTAGGAATAATACAGCCACGCTGCAAACTCAATCTAAACTGGATTTCAAATGAAAATGAAAATAATATAAAATTAAAACTAAATTAAAAGATCAAAACTATAACAACACTGGGGAGAAGTGCAGGACCTTAGGAAACAGCACTGCATCAGATGGGTGACGGGTGGGTGGGTGGATTGAGTACTACAGTCAGGACCATAAATATTTGGGCAGAGACAAAGTTTTCAATTTTTCTGCAAGTTCTGTACATTACCACAATACATTTTAAAAGAAACAAGATGCAGTTGAAGTGCAGACTTTCAGCTTTAATTGAGTGGATAGAACAAAAACATTGCATAAAAATGTGGGGAACTAAAGTAATTTTTCTACACAATCCCCTCCTTTCAGGGGCTCATAAGAAATTGGACAAATTAATATAACTGCAAATAAAATGTTCAATTTTAATACATAGTTGAAACCCCTTTGCAGGCAATGACTGCCTGAAGTCTTGAACTCATGGACATGACCAGACACTGGGTTTCCTCCTTTTTAATGCTCTGCCAGGCCTTTACTGCAGCAGCTTTCAGTAGTCGTTCGTTTGAGGGTCTTTCTGTCTGTAGTTTAGTCTTTAGCAAGTGAAATGCATGCTCAATGGGGTTGAGATCATGTGACTGACTTGGCCATTCGAGAATATTCCACTTCTTTGCTTTAATAAAGTCCTGGGTTGCTTTTGCTGTGCGTTATTGGTCATTGTCCATCTGTATTATAAAACGCCGCCCAATCAATTTGGCTGGATTTGAGCAGACATGATGTCTCTGAACACCTCAGCATTCATTCGGCTGCTTCCATCCTGTGTCACATCATCAAGAAACACTAAAGACCCAGTGCCACTGGCAGCCATGCAGGCCCAAGTCATCACACTGCCTCCACCATGTTTTACAGATGATGCGGAGTTCTTTGGATCATAAGCTGTTCCAGCCCTTCTCCATACTTTTTTCTTTCTATCATTCTGATACTGGTTGATCTTGGTTTCATCTGCCCAAAGAATCCTGTTCCAGAACTGTGCTGGCTTTTTGAGATGTTTTTTTGCAAAGCTTATTTGCCTTAAGGCTTATTTATCTGTATTTGCTGTCATGCAGTCTTCTCTTCATGGTAGACTTGGATATTGATACGCCTGCCTCCTGGAGAGTGTAGTTCACTCGGTTGGCTGTTGCGAAGGGGCTTCTCTTTACCATGGAAATGATTCTGCGATCATCCACGAATGTTGTCATCCATGGACTTCCAGGCCATTTTGCATTGCTGAGTTCACCAAAGATTTCTTTCTTTCTCAGGATGTACCAAACTGTGGATTTTGCCACTCCTAATGTTGGCAAAATCTCGAATTGTTTTTTTCTGTTTTCACAGCCTAAGGATGGCCTGTTTCACTTGCACACTGAGTTCCTTTGACCGCATGTTGTATGTTCACACCTCAATCTTCCAAATGCAAAAAAGACACCTCAAATCAACTCCAGGCCTTTCATCTGCTTAATTGATAATGAAAGAAGGAATTGCCCACACCTGTCCATGAAATAGCTTTTAAGTGAAATGTCCATTTACTTTTGGCCCCTTTAAAAAGAGGGTGGCACATGTTAACCAGCTGAAACTCCTAAAGCCTTCATCCAATTTGAATGTGGAAACCCTGAAATGAAATCTGAGAGTCTGCACTTTATGTCCATTATATAACTTCAAGTGGAATATATTTCAGTAGACAGGTAAAATAGTAAAACTTGTGTCAGTGTCCAAATATTTATGGTCCTGACTGTATATGAATTTCCAAGGATAAGAATCATAATATGTGTAAATAGCCTGTTTGTTCAAAGTGATCAGTCAGTAATTATTCATGCATCTTCGCCATCTTGTGACATTTTGTAGATGATTATTTACCGATGTAAAATAAGTTGACAAGTAGAGTTATCTATGATTGCAAAATAATAATATTAATAATAATTAAAAAAACAAAAAGCTGTAGGAGCAGGCGAGGGGATGGAGGGTGACCCTGTAGCCCCTTGACAAGGGAACGAGACTAGGGTAGGGGAGGGAAGAGCTCTGCAGAGTGAGTGAAAATCTACTGGTTCTCTCTAGCATTACAAAGGCCCATTTCAGCTAAGTCAGACACATGCGTGCCATTCACATTCCCAACAGTCATGCCGAGGCCATGATCTTGGGGAGGAAAGAACCATAATACTGTCATTTTGTATTTGTAGTATAACTTAATATTTACAATGTGACTTTTTATATAGTCAGTCATTATCTGAAAGACATTCAAATGACAATAGAAACTGGATCTCCTCTGCTTTGGTGCTGACAGTCAGGAGCAGACAGTCGCCGGAAAGGGTCCGATGGAAGCAGAATAGGTGGAGTGATGTGTGCTTTGGACGTCGCTCTCTGCATCAGGCTGTTACACACGGGAATCACAGATGACGGCCCCCTCCCCCGGTCCAAGCTGGCAGATTCTGGGGAAAATCAGCCTGCCAGGGGCTGTACAAACACACCCTAACATTTCAGTCCTGATGTGGAAGGTTCGACCTGCTACAAAGTGGAAAGATGAATTTAATAACTCATTGCAGCATATATGTTATATATATATATATATATATATATATATATATATATACACACACACACACACACATATATATATATATATATTTGTGTGTGTGTATATATATGCTAACATCTTTTGTGAAACTACACTCTTTCTATGAATCTGTACTGGATGAGTGGATGCAAGATGGTTGAACATTTATTCAGTGCTTTTAGACATTAAGTTTGTGATGTGATATGCTAAAGGATACTGGCTTAGTGATTGCAAGGGTGCAAAACATGGTGTCAGACTCTTATTATGCCAATGATTTACATTCTAACCCATTACTTTGGTTTAGTTGTCTTGAATATCAGTAGCAGATTGTATGGTGGTTAAGGCAACGGTTTGCATCACTACAGCTGCCATAACTGCAAGGAGGGCCCTGCAGTGAACCTGCCATCTTTAATTTGTATCAGGAAGATATTCAGTTGTGTAAAATTAGCAATAAAACCAGAGCTATAATGCAGGATGCCCCTGGATTAAGAACAGCCAACTTACGAATGGACCATAAAGTCTATTATCATTAGGAGAGGAGGAGTAAGGAACATGAACTGATACAGGGCTTTACCACACCCATCACATGACAAACCACCTCAGGGGTGAGAACCTGAGTACAGCCATGTGGCAGGTGATACCTCAGCACCACGCTAATCTGAATGGACCAGTGTGAGTTTGTTTTCCCAGTTGCTGGAGTGCCAATCCTGCCACCAACCCCCAGGTTTTTCCCTGTAAGTTGGACGACCTCCTTATAGGGCTGGATGTAGATTAACGTCATACCCAGGATGAAGCAATTGCAGGTTAAGGGCTTTGCTCAAGGGCCCAATGGAGTAGAATTACTCTGAGCATTCATGGGATTTGAACCAGCAACCTTCCAGTTGTGGGCACAGATCCGTAGCCTCAGAGCCACCCCTCCACCCAATATCATTAAAATTTTGATTAAATACAATGGTTTGTGGTAACAAATGCACGCACGACCGTGTGATGCTCGTGAAAACATTGTGCTGCCTCAGTGGTCTGTCGCCTGGTGGTACAGTACAGGACTGTATGTAGTTACCTTTATGACTGCTGTATAATAATAATTATTATTATGTAGACCTACCTACAAATTCAACTTAAAGACAGACTTTAGGGCACGGATGGTGTTTGTAACCTAGAGACTGTAATCTAACAATCTCTTTAATTATCTTCTTCATTTTCATAACACTTGTCCTGGTAATAGTGTGGGGGCTATATGCCAAGACCACATCATCTAGCTCGATCTGGCCGAACCTCACAGAGAAACCGCATTTCAGCCACATGCCCTTTACCCCTAGTGCATGATCATAGGTCCGCACCGGGACATAGACTGACCGGGGAACTACAAGCCTCGTCTAATAACTCAGTTCCAAAAACAGCACCATAGACTCCCTTAGAGCCCGCAGAACTGCAGCCACCAAACCAATCCACCTGTCAATCTCACATTCCCTTTTACCGACAATCAAGGACAGGATTCGGAGGTACTTAAACTCCTTCACTAAGGGCAGACTCTCCCCCCTTGCCTGAAGGGGAGCAGTCGACTCTCTCCTGAGAAAGTACCACAGTCTTGGATTTGAAGGTGCTAATTCTCATCCCTCTCGCATCAAACTGCTGAAGTGCTGCAGGTCAAGATCACAAAGTCATCTGTAAATAGCAGAAACGTCACCTGGGAAACCAAGGGTACAGGGGACGATAGTTTTCTGATTGTCAAATCTCAGAATCAGGTGAAACAATGTAGATTCTAGCCTGGCTGTGGAACAGCGGACCAACTCTTCTACCTTGCATTATGGGAATAATAATATAAAAATACAGTCTACATGAGCCTTAGGTCTTGGAGAAGACCTAGGACCACATGTCCCAGAACATACAGTGGGAGGAGTAACTGGAAAATGAGTAACTGGGGGCTGCCACTGCATGCTAATTCTTTTCTGTAGGAATGCTGACCTAGTAACAGTTCAGACTGTTACCTTGGCGCAAAATGTAGGTCTAATTAAAGCATAACTTCCTTAACAAACTGAGTTTCTTCATCTGAATATAAAATGAAAAAACACTAAGCATTAAAAATGAACAAGCTAATTTAATGCAGAAAGATAAATGCATTGACGAAAATATGAAACAGACAGTCCTCCAGGAACAGTGTGACCTCTTCTAATTTGGGTGATATTTTTAATATTAAAGTGTATTTATAAATACATATCCAATATGTTTGAAATACTTCAGGAACCTCCAGGCCCTATTGTGAGTAGTCCCAAGTAAGTCGTCTTTACGGCAGTATATTTATTTAGTAATACAAAGCTGTAGCTGTACGGAAACAAAAAATGCTATGCTAAAATAACAGGGACATTTAACTTGTCAATAAGCTGGAAAGAACCATTTTGAACTACGATCCACCCGAAGCAACAACTTAAATCAGACCTGAAGGCCTCCATTTCTTCTCTATTTTAATGTGTATTTCTTCCATCAGTTTTGTACACCACCTTGCCTGATGCTAATTTGCGGGGCTCAACCATCGCAGAAGCTACTGGCAGGAATGACCCAGGATGGGGAGCCAACATGCTGACGGAAGACAGGAATTAATTGGTTTTCCATTATTTCTTATGGGAAAAATTCGATCAGAACTCGAACTTTTTAGGATTCGATCTGGAGTCCGGAACGGATTAAGTTTGAGAACCGAGGTACCACTGTATGTCATTTTAGCTGTAACTAGATATTGCTTTAGCATTTTGGATTCATGGCAACTGTTGCACACCCTTTGGTTTTCCAGATTTCTTTCATTTTAATTAATGATCAAATGTTCACATGACCCCTTTAATCAGCAGTGGGACAATATATTAATGGTTAAATAACTTCAAAACTAAACTAGATAGGCACATCTAGTGAAGAGTGCATTAATCAGTGGACTCTGAGAGAAAATACATTTTCAGGTTATCTTTGTAATAGTTGTTATTATATGTGTTATATAATACACAATGGGGCAAAACATGACTGGGCTAATCGCTTTAAAACTAAACTAGATAGGCTCATCTAGTGAAGAGTGCGTTGATCAGTGTAACTAGAGGTATATATGAAGCAGCAGCGTATAACCGCTGCGCCACCTTGCGTACATTTTCTGCACCTAAAAAACCTGCAGCAGTCTGAAGCCGAACCCCGATTCCCTCTTCGATAATACTCAGCACGTCGAGTTAAGCTTGCAAATCTGTTCCCTCACAAGAAAAGAAATTGCACGATAGGTATTTATTTCTTCATATTTCTTTTCAAAGGAGATATGGAATTTATTTTCAGCCTTCTGAGTGTCATTACTTCTCCATTTTAACATGCGATGCGCTGCCTTTGTTCAATGCATCAGTATTTATATAAATGTCCTGCTTCTTGATTACAGATACTATACTCTCATGCAATAATTCTTTAAGAAATGTTCTGATTCTCCACCTAGCACATTTTGCTATTGCTATTATTTTGCATGTGATATATGTACAGATGGCCTTTTAAATGTCGCTCCGTTCCTTCTGAAATTCATGGCACCAACATTATTCGTAAGTCAATTTGGAGATTAAAAGATTGACTTCCGAAAAAGCTGAATGCAGTACATTTGTGTCAAAAAAATGATGTGTGAAGTATCTGGGGCGGATAGAGCCGCGTGCGTCTGTCCCGGCGCTCGGTTCCCGATAGATAAGCGGACTGGGGTCAGACTGTGGTTCGACAGCCTTTTTACTCACAATGCCATTTACGATTCTGTATAATAACATCAGCAACTACAATAATAATAATAATATGATTAAGAGTAGGCGGCAGACTGTTTTGTAACTTTGGTTTTCGCTGGTTGAATTTCTTAAACCTGCAGGACAGAATCAGAGGTAAGTTTTCATTTTTTCCGCCCTGCATTCAAACAGCCGCCGTGTAAACTGTGAATCACTCCTGTACTTTCAAAATATAGGCCGTGCGGAGCAGGATTAATTGATTTCTTTTACCTATGTTCTGTTTTGTTTTCAGCGATATATAAAACAAAATGCATAACTATCTTAAATATCAACTCTACAAATTCCCTGTATTAAATTAAAATCCAAAACTCTAAGTGACGAATATTCATACATTAGTTTCACTTCCTGACTGCCGAGGCTAATTGGCTGCTCCTGTCGTCCAATGACAGGCCGTGTTGACAAGTTTTTACTTGGATTTTCAGATATGCCACAAAATAAGAAAATGTTATTGTAGGTCCGCGCCCCTGGCTTTAAATTTTCTGTTCACAGTTTTGTACTGACGAATCCACTGTTGCAAACTATAAACAAACAGAGAGAAAGCTTCCTCACTACTGGAATTAGTATCCAGACTCTAATTCATTTCTTTACCGTAGTCATTAGCAGACCAGACAGTGTTATGATTCACGGTATCCTTACTGTGTCAATAACCCTAACCCCAGTCTAATTATTGGTCATAGTCTTACAGGACATGTCCAGCCGAAGCTTTATAATATACTGGTTTCGTTTTTGTTAAATGACCTAAAACCTGTCTTCTAGTACAAAGTGTTAAATCAAAGGCCCCAGCAACTTCTCTGTGTGCTTTAGTCTCTGGTTAGATTCATAAAATCAAAGGTTTTGTAGGTTAATGAATAACAGAAGACGATTTTAGGTAATTTCAAGAAAAACTATTAATTACAGCAATGAAATATGTGAACTGTATATAGGTGTAATAAAGATTTCCAACACTATTGGGGAAAAGGACTATGCCAGTGGTTGCTGTGAGCTTATCCTGCTATAGTATTATACCCGGTGCCTCTTTCTGGTATCCCTGGATAAATACATCCCGATCTGGGTAAAGGGGTCGGCAATCAATGCATAAAGAGAGGATGAATAACTGGCTCCTGAAGCATTATTTTGCTACTCAGCCAAACAGTATGAATGTTTTATTTCCATTGGATTCTCCTATGACTTCCCCAAGGCCAGTGCCCATCATTCTTCAAAGAAACCCAGACGATCTGTGGCGCCCCCTACAGTCAGGTTGACAGGATGTCATGTGTAATGCTGCCAGTCATGAGTACGAGAGGTACGATGGAATTAAATCCTATACTACGATTATATTTATTTGTTTGCTTTATAACGCTTTCTGGTCTTACTCCTCTCAAGAGCAGATATGGTTCATGCTATTCCTCTTGAATCACAGAGTGAGTATTAGTCACATATATGCAGGTATAATGTATGAAATTAACACATCCAAGTATTATCCATATGCTTCTTCTCATATTTACATAATTAGAGACCTTTTCACACACAGTGATCAGCTGTAGCAACAACTGCTAAATTCCTGCTAGGTAACATATTCACCGTCCAGACCCTTCTGAGTAAGGAGCTTTGTCATTGGTTAAATATATCGTGTGTGCGTTTCATCTCAAATCAACACAAAGTCATTATCAGGATTTAAATGACCAGCTGAAGAAATCTAACATCATTTGTCAGGTGACTGAGGAAGAAATGGACGTCTTCATGATCACAATTAATGTGGAGCCCTGCAAACATAAATCCCAGAGTCATGGTGGGACTTTCGCACTCCCGGTTCCCGCGACACGCTGTGACTGCTGTCGTTCCAGCGAGCCTTAATTAATTAGTCCAGATTGAGCCATTTTCTTATATTATCGACAAGATAAAAATCGTGTTAAGCATGTTTGAGGATTTCTGTTCGTATTGTTAGCGTTTGGTGAAAGATATCTTTCTTTTATTTGCATTGGTTTTTCTTTTCCCTAAAAAGAGATGATTTTTTTTTTTATCTTTATTGATCACTGAATCACACTGAAACATAATGAAATTGCATAATTAAATAAGGTAATTCAAATGTATATTCGCATTAGTTTGTTGTGCAAAAAATAGAATGTATTAGTATTGATCTTTATTTCATTGGTCTCTTAATTGTTCAACATAAGAACTATTAAAAACAGAACTGGATACCATAGGAAGTCGTCAGTGAGCATGTGAACGTGATTGGAATCTACTGACCAACAGCTAATTGGCTAATTGATTAATCTCAGCTGTAACATAAAAACAGGCATACAATGGGTTGCCAGGTCCAGGACTAAAAAAATCCAGGTTCCAGGGACCAAAAAAAAGAAAGAAAAAATAATAGCAATGGCGGATAATTGTGAAGCAGCCATCTCAACAATGCAAATGAGCTAATTAGCTAAGGGGAAGTGCATCAGACAACTCAGTGACTGACAGAGCTGGATGATCTTAACCTCCCTACCTGTAATTCATCACGCCAACCGGTTGGGTGGTCTCCACATCTACCTGCAGACCCCAGACGTCTCTCCGGGTCCCCATCAGCAGGAGTCAGCGCCCCAAAGCGCTGAAACTCTCCTCAGAGTTTGCAGAGTCCCCTCCCAAGTCAGGCTGGGTGCGCAGGTGTTTTCCGCGGATGAGCCGGCCAAGCGAGAAACGTGGCGCTGAGGAGCGCAGGACAGATGTGCTCTGTTTGGCTGAGTGAAAAGCAAACATTGCCTTACGGTCGTGATTGACTCCTCCAAGCCGCCTCAGCTCCCCCGGCGGAGGGGGGGCGGCCACCCGTGAGCTCATACCAATGATTTCTTTGACCTAAAGCTGTTACTTCAGCCAGCAGGTGGAGATTTCAGTCTCTGACTCCAAAGAGTTTTGAAATCCATCAGTAAATAACAAAATGTGAATTTTAATATTTAGTAATACAGATTTTCTTAAACCTTTTCATCGTTTTTTTAGTATTATTTTTTGCAGTCAAAGAGCAGTGTGGTGGCTTTGTGTGTAACATTGTAACCTCACACCTCCAGGGCTCTGCGACTGATTCCCACCCCGGCCTGTGGGTGTATAAAGCTTGTGTGTTCATCTCCAGTTTCTTCCTTTGGTCCAATCATGTGTGAACTAGGGTGTCGAAATTGCCCAAAGTCTTGTGCATCCTGGGACAGACACCAGGCTGTAACGTATAAGTGGTTATGGATGGATGGATGGATGCAGGGGCGTCAGAAGCATTTTGAATGTGGGGGGGGACACACTGGCATGAAACTAATATTTTATGTTAAATGTGGGGGGGGGGTCCAAATGAATAATTATGAAATGTGAGGGGGACACGTCCCCCTTAGATTTAATGACGGCGACACTCATGGATGGATGGATATTTACACTTAATACTTTGAAAATATCTCTATAAATGTCATTGACAGACGGCGCCTTTCACCACAAAGCAATAATACAACTAAACAGTGATAAGACTGGGACAGAAAGAGATCATTATTCACCCCTAATAAAAGCAGCGAGTGGGATCATGACAATCATTCATTTTCCTGCCTAAAGGTGGGCGACCCGCGTGGGCCGGGTGGGACGGCGGCACCGGCGGTCGCGTTGGCTGCCTACCACAGCAGCCCGGAGGTGATCCTGTCCGGTCCTGTGACCACCCTCCGCTTGGCGGCCCTCAGCCATCGCTCACAGAGCCAGTGGAGCATGGCCGCCGGCCAGACGGTCACGCGCTCGTCTCGAGTCACCGTCCCAAAGTAGCATGTGGCCGCAGCGGGGCTGCGAGGTCGTCTGCCTGCAGACGCGCGTCACGTGTGCCAGTCGCCTACAGATGCAGCCGTCGCAAGGCTCCTTGTCTCCACTTAGTTGCCAACATTATATAAGCACACATATTGTCCCTTTAAAAGCAGTAATTCAGGGAACATACACTGTATGGTGTTCGGTTTCTATCTTAAAAAGTACTGAAATATACATAATATAGTGTTGTTTCTTTATAAAAAAAAAGTACAGAAAAACATGATATCATGTCAGGTTCTATTTAAAGCAGTAAAGAAATACACATTATGCAATGTTCAGGTTTCTTTTAAGGATGACATATATTTAAAACATTGTACAGTGTTCAGTTTGTAATTGTTTTAAAATGTACAGAATGCTACATAATACAGTGTTAGGTTTCCCTTAAAGAGGTACTGAAACACAGTGTAGTGTGTAATTCTGATGGCCGCACCCCTCTTTAGCACTCGCTTCTGAGATTTTTGGGCTGCTGTACTGGATCGATAAGCAGACTAACCACAAAGAGTGGCTTGACCTTGGCAGACAGGACAGTTGCCCTTGAAACGAACAGGGCAGGAAAGCAAGCCCTGTATTATCCATAGCTTTCCTAATGCATCCCCTATAAGGGTCGTAAGTTATAACAGAGGCCTCCCTGCTCTCCATCCTGGACATCGTGGACATATTTGCAAGGCCTCCCTGCCACTGGTTATAGACTCCTAACGGATCTGCCTGAAGATTTATTAATGTATGTTTTCAGTTCAGTGGTACTCCAGTGTTGTAGGACTAACTTTTGTTGTTCTGTCCTCCTGTATCCATCAGAATGAGGTACATACTGTGTGAAACTGCTTCTCATTATGGTCCTTTTCTTATGGCTTTGTTAGAAATTTACAGTGTTTGTCTTTAATACCATTCATATTCTTTGTGCAGTTAAAAATGAATGAAACCTTACTATTTTATTGATGTATTATTTGCATACCTTGTAACCTTGACTGGGATATGCAGTTTATTGTATTTTATTTATTATTTTATTTTTTTGTGGGACCTTTGTGGTTCTTCTGAGTGTCAGGCGGCTTATAAGGAAAGGCATCTACAGTCAGGTCTTAGATCATAAGTGCAGAAAAGATTCAAAGTGCCGAAGTAACAGTATAAATGACGAATTGGGTTACTGAAAAAAAATTACACACACCCAGAGTATGAGAGGAGTGGGACACACTGAGAAACATGATATTCAATGAGGGGCTGTTTCTGTCATTGCTAAACAGGAGGAGAACACGACCCATCAGGGTCTCGGGCTTAATCTGCCGCAGACAAACGGTTTGGGACGATGGTTTAATCTCATCCTGAATCTGTGCAGATTCTGCACCCAAAACCAGTGTGATTTAAATTTATTGTGTGTCAAGTTGCCGCCCTTTTTTTTTGAGGTCTGTCGGTTCCGTCTGTTGACTTTGATCTCTTTCAATGGTGAGAAAACTGAAGACAGGCTTTAGACGAAGGTTGCAAAGGTGTCAGGAGGGGGGATGTAACTGAATCAAAAATGAACCGTGAGTGAAACTTTTTTTGCTTTGCTAAGTTTTGGAAAATATTTATGTATTTGGCTTAAACCATTGGTACGTTGCCAAGAAACTTTTGAATTTGTTAATGTTAACTAATAATGGATAATGTTTTGCATGTAACATATAAGGCAGTAAAGCCTTAAATATTATATAGAGCATACTATATAATATATAGTGAAATTATTCAGGTTATATTATATGTTCTGAAATTCAATTCATTGTTATTTGTAATCCTTAGTTTGAGGGTCCTTGCAGTAGCACTGTTACCTCACCTCTCCCCAGTTTCCGTTTGTCTCTCATCCCTGTGCCCCGAGAACATTGAAATTTTAACACTATTTGATCTACTGCGAAACAGCAAAAAAAAGCATCACACTTCTTTCTGATCACTATAGCAAACATATAAATATTGTTTAAATATAGTATGATATATAGTAGGTTCATAGGCCTTTATTGATGTGAATCGTGTGATTGTGATAATAACTGACAAAACAACCTCCACTGTTAAACCTATTTTCAGCCATATATATAAATGCTGTTTAAAAGAAATGCTGTCATATTAACCAAATGAAAGCCACTATCTGTCTAATATGTTTTTTGGACATCCACATAGGTGATCTTCTTGGTCTTTATGTCTATGTCAATGACACTCTAAACATAAATAATGTATTTTTGACTATAGACATAATATCTAATAAACAATACCATACCATACAATACCATCACACACATTCAGCTGACGCAATTCCCTTAAGCGAATGTTCTAATGATAGCACTGCCCTCTACGGGCCACATGAAGATTACATCAAAAAATCGTAAATTATTCGTAAATTATAATGGACTTTTGAACACGTGTTGTTTTGTTTGCTTGCTAAGACGCATTCGTCTTTCCATTCCCATGCTGAATTTGCCATAAACCTGCTCCCTAGAGTCTGTGTGTTTGATATATTCCACCTGATCACTACCAATCAAAAGTCATCACGTTAATCTTCACATTGTGTTTTAGCTTTTTGGTGTTTAACTGAATTTAAAGAGGAAATTACTTAAATTGAGAAGGTAGTTTAAAATTATGTGTGAATATCAATGTTCTTTAATAATAATTTATATATAATGGGAAGTTACAGGTCTGAGGCTTGTTATGGGGCAGGACAAAGCTGCAGGACAGCAACCATTAAATGACCTAAATAAATAACTAATAATAATAATAATAATAAGAAGAAGAATCATGATAATAATAGATAGGCTCCAGGCCCCCCTCGACCCCAGTGGGGATTAAGCGGTTACGATAACGGATGGATGGATAATAATAATCATAATAACCATAACACAAAAAGGGGATAAAGATCCTTTCAGAAAGACAAAGTGAAAAAAATGAGACAAAGCCGGAGAAAATGAATAAAAACAAGGGCACACGACAAATTCCTTGAATGACTCAGTTCCACAGTCCTATCCAGTGTGACGTCTTAGGCAAGCATCACTGCTGGCATCTAACCACCCCCCCCGTCGCCAAGTCGGTGCCCCCCTCACAAGCTGGCACCCTAGGCCTATGTTGCCTATGGCATAGATGGGCCCTGGCATTATCTCACCCCGGACTCCTCCCCATCACTCCTGCATCACTCCTCACTCCTCCCCCAGCTGCTCCTCGAAACAAACAAAAAAAACGAACCTAATGAGGGCCAGCTGGGTTTTATTACTAGGGTTCACCTGGAAGCCTGGGGCAGGCAGTCTCTCGCTATGGCAACATAAGAGCCAACCCAAACCTTGCCTTGGGCCAGAACTCTGACTCCCACTGGTTTATGGTATGAGAAAAGAGAATTTCAAAATCCGGTTGTTATACAAATTTATGTTCGACAGTTATGCCTGTGATTTACCTCAGGGAAATACAATCTGTAAATGTACCACTGCATCATGTTTTTTTTTTTAATCCTTTGAATTATACTGAAATTACTCTCCTGCACTACTTCTGCATTGAAATTAATAAGGATTCATTTAAATAGAAATGTCAACAATTGTAACATTTATTGTATGGATTCAGTTCACATGATTGCTGGATCATCAGGAATGGTTACGATGGATAGATGGAAGTGTTTTCTGAAAGTACCTCTCTATAGCTGCTCTCACACCACAGGAACCTTTTTCCATTACCAGGAACTTCTGTTGTGCAGGAACTCAGCCTGATTGTAGTTCCTCAGAGGCAGTTCCAGAACTCTTTTTTAGTACGTACTCCAGACTTCGTTTAAACACAAACTGTTACATTTAATGCGACAATTAAAAAAGCTCTTATCTGTAACAAGTTTCACTTGTGTTGAGTTCCCTGCTGTGCTGTATAATACTAGTCAAAAGGTACTGGAAACCAGTTTTTTCATAAAACTTAATTTCTTGTTAATATTTGAAAATAAAATATACATTATAATATACAAAACAAAAGGAGTACCAAAGATGTTCAAAAAAGATGAAAATTTTCTGAGTCTTGGATTGCTCAAAATAGCCATTATTTGCTCGATAAAAGCTTTACAAACAAATAAAACATTTCAGTAGGAAATTACCAAACAACTTCCCAACTGTAGTGCAGCAGTTGTCAGACATTTGGGTTGCCTTGCTCTGACTCCTTTGGGTTGCCTTGCTCTGACTTCTTTGGGTTGCCTTGCTCTGACTCCTCTGCTCAGTTCTTCCTATATAAGTTGTTATTCACATTCCTTGTTTGCCAGCTGTATTTTGCAGCTTCAATTTCATTAATTTTCTGAGGAAGGTATCAGCCATAATCCTGAAGGAACAGCACACTTTTGAAGTATCCTATGATAGACATGCTCTTGTCACAGATATGGTGAAGATTCTGTCACTAGATCTGCAGCCCCAGACCATGACATTGCCTCCACTATGCTGGACAGTCAGAACAACCCACACAAAAGTCACCCTCTCAGAGCCTTAGAAATAGTGCAATATGTACTCAAATATTGGAAGTTTTGACTCATTAGAACCACTTCCACTCATGTTAATCATGTTAAACACGCATGTCTACGCCATTGAAAAATAATGAATAATTATGGTTTCAAACAGATGTACTCAAACGTTTGTCTGGTACTGTACATCAGTGTTCTCTACAGAACTAAACAAAACTAAACTTTGATGCCTTTACAGGACAACAGCATTGCCTGCATGATATAAATTGCTAATTTTAAATTCTACAGCTAATAGCCCATGCTGTGAAGCAAAAAGCCCATTTTTCTGTCCAGTTGCTTGGGTATTATTACTTTTTAGTTAAATTAAACCTAACTGCAAAATATCTATATATTCATATTGGAGGGAAGATATTGATGAATATTTCTTCCATTTGCGCATTAATATTTAAGAGGTGAGGGATATATTATTGAATAGGAATGCAACTGTGCCTTATTAAACCGCATGAATTTTTAATTAGCTAGTCTCCGCTGAGCATGTAAACGATATCGTGTTATAGAATTGCAACATCGTTTAATTACAATGATCGCCACTCTTCCGCATTCAGGAAGTCTTACTTCTGCACGTCGCCCTTTAATTTCCAGTTTCTCCTCTCATTCTGTCATTAGTCCTCGCCATTATCAGATAAACCGCAGTGACTTTTAAAACTGACTGCCTTCCATTAGCTCCGTTCCTGCAAAATTAAATCAATCACAACGTGTGCTGTGACAGCAATGGATCGCTATGAAAGGTGAATCTGAACGGATGCATTCATGCTTCAAGTAAAAATACATATTTGCACTTCATTATAGTTATTTCTCACTTCTTAATTTTAAACATATATGACTATTTAAAATGGAATTATTCAATCTGCTTATCCTGTTTGGGGTCACAGGAAGTTTATTTCAGACAGCACAGGGTTCAAGGCTGGGGTACACCCTAGACAGGCATGGTGCTAAGTAGCACAACCAAGGGCACCATAGGAGGGGGGGAGTTAGAATAATTCCAAGGGCCCCTCAGTGACTGGGGCCCTAAAAATTTGGTTCATAACTAGATTGGTCTGTTTTGGGAGCCTAATCTGATATGCTTTCACGGTGCCCAAAATCTCTAGTGGTGCCCCTGAGCACAACTGCAGTGTTCAGACTGCTGGAGTAAACTGCAAAATGTTTGCAAATAACTCACAAATTGTGTGCATGCAGAGCAGAGGTGGGATTCCAACCCCCAAACCTAGAGGTGCAAGGCAACACCACTACCCTCTGTGCCTATGAAATTATTCTGATTATTAAAATATACAGTCATTCTTCTGTATCTGGCAGTTCCACATCCACAGACTCCGGTTCAAGAAAACTTGAATTTGCCGTGTGCTGAGCACCGCACTGAATCCATGTGAAGTGATATATAGGCACACCCTGCTGTCTGTACTGAACATGCACTCTTTTATTCTTGTTATTCATAAACAATGCAGGATAACAGCTATTTACATAGCATTTACATTGTGTTAGGTATTATAAATAGAGATTAACAAAATCCTATTTTTTTTAGGTTCTGCTGAACACCAAAAGCAAATCCAATTATTGTGTGTAATGTATTATGAATTATGTTCACAGATGATGTTTATTGCGGTTTTTCCAATTACCCTGGAGACCAAATATGAAAAAAGTCAACACAGCTTATAACTTGTTAATTCAAACTCCATATTATAGTTAAGTGAGTGACAGTTGTGTAGTCTTTAAAATGGGCAAATATTAATAGAACACATTGGTACAGAAAAAGCAAAAACGTAGCCTAAAACAATATAGGTTACAAACTTAATAATCATCCGGTGAAGTTACAATTTCCTTCTAATCTCAGGCAACATAGACTAACCTACAGAAACTCAACATTTCAAATGTTTCAAATTAAAAAGACATTTTATAACATGAAATGATAATCTCCTACAGGGAAAATTAGTTTATTTCATAAGCTACAATAGCCAAGACATGCTATACAGGTATTTCAACAGCACATTTAAAATACACTGGTGCCAAATTTAACAGTAGCCTACGTCTCAAGTTTAACTCATGTCTGTTATGGCGGGACATGGGACAGGGAAGGACGATCCAAGGTAGCGGCTCCTACTACAAGCAGGACAACTAAATGACAGAAGTAGGCACACAGGGAAAGCACAGTTACAACCACCAGAACTACAACAAATCACAAGTACCATAAAACTACAAACATAAAACTACAATTAACAATGACTGACTGATGAACAGAGAGAGGGCAGGCACTTAAATCAACACAGATAACGAGCGCTAGCAAGGGGCAGGTGTGGATCATAACAAAATCCAGCAATCAGTATTGGCACGGGACAACAAGGAAGAGGTGGAGTAAATTACAAACACAGAGACTAGGATATCTTAACAAACACTAAGGGTACATTAGGGAAGACTAGCAACATAAGTGTAAGCAGAACAAATGTCAACCAGGCATGAGTGGGTAAAACTAAAGGACACAAAGCAAAGACAATAACAAGCGCAAAGAAAAACAATAAACATTAAATAATAGGAGAGGGCGACCACTTTAAACACAGGACAGGAAGGGCTTAACCTCAGAGCTACTTACTCAACCCATTGAGCTACATGGTGGGCCAGGGAGCAGGGGGGCACAGTAGGGGCTGAAGAAGCACAGGACACATGCTGGGACCCGACCCTGACAATGTCACATTGTCATTAAACGAGCGCTCGATTTAAGGCAAAAATGCCGTTTTGCATTTCGTGGTGTATGAAGGTCAGAGCAAATGTTTACAGTGATTCTAAACACTCTCCCACTTGGCACAACTGTCAGTGGTGACCATGGGTACATCTGTGCTGTTTTAGCCGGCACCAGATGACAGTGATGCTACGCCTTCCATCGAGTGGATTCTCGGACTGGGACATGACATGTTCACCAAAGAAAGTACTTATCTCTGTTTCTTTTAGTTTGAAATACTGCCACACTTGACATTTTTTGTTATACCCTCGATTCTTAATATTAAGCGCTGACCTTTTTCCCTGTGGATTTGACATGCATGCCTATGCAGGAGGCTGACGTCAAGAAGTGTGAGATCCGGTTTGGTTAATAGTATGGTAGAATGTTCGGCGGAAACCAAATCCATTCAAAAAGATGAGGCACTGTTTCACCTGTTGTCTTAAAGAAACCTCCGCTTGTGTATCTGTTTTAAATAAAAGCCTAAGTATTCATGAAACCATTCATGCATATGCTTGCTAGTGTGTATGAGAAGCTTATAGTCTATAATTCGTAATGGAACAGTGCTTAAGTCCTGTGATATGGCATCATATTCCTTCTTTTGTTATACGACCACACATTGCAATAATCATACCTAATGATTCCCACACCATTATGAATTGAACTGCCATACTGAAGAGCTGACAGCAGATTGTGGATTGGCGGCATCTTTTAACATTCTCCAAATAAAATCCGATCTGGATGTAAGAGAAGATGGAATGATGACTCATCAGGCCATATTCGTTTTTTTACATTTCTAAGTGGTCCAGGTTTTTATGTTCCATCCCCCAGGTTGTGCCTTTCTGCTTTGACATGGACACCAGTGGTTTCCAACAGGTAATCACGCTATAAGTTTTAGCTTCCAGCTCATATAATGACACTTTTGTTGAGACTGGATCACAGAGGTGCTGATTCAGGTCTGTGGTCAGATTTGAGGCAACTAAGCCTGTCTGTACCTGACAGTGAGCATCAAATTTCTGCTACTGTTCCTCTTTCCAAATGTAGTTTGTCTATGTTTGGCAGATGCTCTCATGATTTTTTTTGCACTTGACAGATTAAATCATTTTTATGTACCTGCAATTCAGACACCGGCACTTCAGCTTCTTTGGAAATCTGCTGCTTCGTGTCACTTTGAAAACTCACATAACGATTGTCACACCTCCTTCACAGCTAACACATACTGCTAACAGCCATTGAACCTAATATATATCCCCTTTTTGCTCTGTCTATACCTGTGATTGCCATTTTTTATGTCCTTAGATTGGTAATACTTTACTTAAGGCACATGTATAATGCATTATATATCTTCATAATGCTTTATATTATGCTTTATTCATAATAAACATGGCTATGTGTTATGCCTTTTTATAAATAGTTATAGCAGTGTTTATAATACTTTATAAATGCATTATAATGCATTATGAAGGTATCTATAATGCATTATGATGACTGCTTTAAGTAAAGTGCTACCGTTATATCTATATATTATTAAAAATATATTTAAAGTAATTAAGAATATACCTCATCAAAGGGTCACATTAGTGTCATTGAGTATTTCCATTCCCTGGTGTCAAACTAGATATTTTTATACACAGATGAAGCAGGAATTACCCTAAACACAACATTCCCATTTTTAAAAATCTGTTCATGTAAATATTAATTAATATTTAACTGGCTTATATATGTGACCACAGGCTGTTTTGGATTGTGCAGTATGGAAATGTATCAGTGCTTTTCTCAAATAACTCCTATTTGATAAAGCAGGATGTAGCGTTTTGTAACCCAGAAAAACTTGCATTAATATGTGATACCATTTTAGTGGAATCTGCATTTTAACTCTGTACTCGTAATGGCTGTACCCTTAGGCACAGTTTCAGGCTACATTTTAATCGGCCATGACCTGCAAACCATTTCATTTATCGAGTATAATTTTCATGACGTGTATAACTCCTATTGATAATTCATAGATAATTTATATCCTAAAAGGGTCAAAAATAATGTAAGAATTTGGGTAGCACTGTGGATCAGTGAGTAGCACTCTTGACAGTGCATCTGTGTGTGCGATGTTGGTTCTATATATATATATATATATATATATTATATATATATATTTTTTAGTATATATATTTTTTTTTTTCCTTGTTTTTTTCCAAATAGAATTAACCTTAATTAAAATAGCTATTGTACAAATATACTATCCCTTTAAGGATTTATTAACATTTGTCTCTAGTCTACAGTGACTACAGGAATTTCGTTTCATTTTATGATACTACAATAAGTACCATGAAGCCATGGGCTATTTCTAGAAAATGCAGTGCTGTACGCTGTTCCACTTTCTGAATTCCTCTAATGCAAATATTCCCCAAATGGATTTTGCCGCTTGCTAATTTCAGAGTGGAAATGCTTAGTAGAATACCACACTGGCAGAGTTCAACTGATATATTTGCTACACTTTAAGAGGTCAATGTGCACTTATAAGGTTCAAAATGAAAAAATATCCAAACGATAAAGCATATCCATGTTAAATGTGAGTCAGGATGCTGTAGTGGTTGGACACACAGTGGTGAGGAGGTTAGAATTGTACCCCTGGTGGGTTCTGCGTGTATGGAGGTTCTACGTTCCCCTGTGTTTTTGCAGGTTTCCTCCAGTCTACACCAGACATCCAAAAGCATGCATTTAGGTCAACTGGTGTATCAAAAGCGCCTTTAGTGTGTGAGTGTTCACCCTAAAATGGATGTTCTCTGGTGCTTCCTGAGATCATCTCCTGGTTTAACATAACCTAATTGGTTATGATAGATGGATACCCAGAATTTGGGAGTTGGTCGATTGATCTTCCAGTGCAATTCCAGTGGAGTCGGTATCCTAAAACAAGGCAATGCCATGAATACCCAGAGAATTCCGGAAGTGTCTAGAATTGCAGGAACCTGGGTCACAGTTCCACTCTTTTCCCAGGGAGGCAGCAAGCGGCAGGCGTGTCTATTCTGTGGACCGTGGAGCCTCACTCATCCATCACGGGTCATCTTCGCCGGATAGAAGCCTCCCCACTCCCCGCCGGCCTCTCCACCATCACACCCAGCTGCCGAATCGCTCCCGGACTCCCGGCCGGCCAAGCCTCCCCCACGGAGCCAGCCACCTTTCCCTGTAGTGAAACCCGGCTTTTAAATGGTCCCATTTAACCTTCATTTAAATCAGGGAGACCCCGCACTCCGGTTTGATGGCGGAACTCTTCAGATGTACGAACGAGCCTCCGGGCA
Organism: Paramormyrops kingsleyae; assembly: GCF_048594095.1. Lineage (NCBI taxonomy): Eukaryota > Metazoa > Chordata > Actinopteri > Osteoglossiformes > Mormyridae > Paramormyrops > Paramormyrops kingsleyae. The sequence continues at coordinate 34,916,009 of NC_132799.1, forward strand.
ATCGGTGACATATTCCGGCACACATCTGTCTCGTCCTGTCAGGCTCCAGCTGAGATCTGGCGGGATGCAGTAGGTTATTATTCTGCCGGTGTTTTCCAGCCAGCCACTATGCAGCATACTGACGCTAACACCAGTTCCTTTCGGGTCCTGCCCGCGCCAACTGGGAATTGCATAGTCTTTCCATGATTGTTTACTGGACGTTTGCACATTGGCACATTGATGGTTATAGAGATGCCATTGCAGTTGTGGCGCGCAAAGAGACCCTGATCTAAATAACATACCAAAGCAACGCTTTCAGATTATTTTTTCCTCTTTCGCAGGTCATATGTCATGTTTGAGCATCAAAATCTAAATATTATTCCCTGCTGTTTTTTAATGGTTTTGACTGATTTCCCAGATATTAAACTGCTTGTGTCTGATAGTTCACAGTGTCCCCTTACAAATCTCCCGTCTTCTCAAAGCACCCAGACTAATTGATTTTGATTTTACATTATTTAAGGTCATGCTGATTGAAAAACACTGATTTTTTAAAACTTAATATCAATGAATTGCACTTATGCAACCAATAAATGGCATTGCTGTCATTTTTTTAAACAAATATTGATTGAGAATCTAAGAAATCCTTAAAAATGACCAATTTGTCTAATTCGTTTGGACGGGCTCCTTCTTGCTTCAATTACGAATATGATGAAAAAAGAAAGTATTAAAATGCCTCCTTCTTGCTTCAATTACGAATATGATGAAAAAAGAAAGTATTAAAATGCCTGAATTATCAGCTTTAATTCAGATTTTAAACATTACAATTTTGAATGTTAAAGTATGCAAAGTTCTATAATCCATCATGAAGCTGATGCAAGATGAAGACAGAGCAACCAAATGGCTAGGAAATGACCTTTTCTTTACTGGTGTCTACTTTGGACCCCCATTCATTCAGCAATGATGATAGAAAGAGATTGTTTTTGTTTTTTTTTTGGTCTCAAATCAAGATTTTCCTAATAATAAAGAAGGAAATATGAACAGAGGAGCTTCTGGAGGATTTACGTTGCAATTTTAGGAGCAGACAAATGCATGGGACTGCAGGGCGTATTTTATGCGTCACGTGATATGAAGCTCCTGTTTCCAGCTATAAAGACGATGCGTAATGCAGGCTTTGGGCCGGATACTTTATAGTGCGCATGGGAATGTCTCTGAGCTCCGTTACACTGTTCACGCTTGCTTTATTCTCGTGTTCCCATGGGCTACAGCTCAGCACTCGTGCAATATGACAACACGCTTCACAGCGTTGGCCATGTGAAGGTATTATTAATCAATAACCTGCTAAGGCTTTAAACAAAACTCCGGTTCTGGGGATCGATAGCACAGGGGCGGGGCCAGTGGCACCCCTGGAAAGTTTCAATTGGGGGGAGCCATCCCATCAGAAACCAGTTATATTTATGAGGGTGGTCTCTTCCGTGGTCCCACGTAGAGAATAAAGTAATCCATATTTCATTTGTATTATTTTGATGTGGGGTGGCCACACATTTAATCGGGGTGAGCCATAGGTGACCCTAACCACCCCTAAGACCCTCCCCTGGGCGTGGCAAATGTTAGAGACTGAAGCTATGAAAGTACTACAAAGAGTTCCATTGTCATCTGATCTAAATTAAGGCTCTCATCTGCTTCTAACAGCCTGATAGTGTACAGCAGGTGCTCCCCCCCCTAGCCCCCCGGAACTCTGTGAGGTGCCATGGTGTGAGTACAGCTCCCTGAGCTACACAGGTAAAATGCCCCCTCTAATCTCAGGCTAAGTAACATATGTTGCATCTGGCGGTGGTTCCGACATCTAAGAAACAGCCACTTTCCTGGTATTTTCACACATTACAGTGCCTAGAATTTACAAAGAATGGTGTGATAAACAAGAAACATCCAATCTGCAGCAGCTCTGCTAATGAAAACACCTTGTTAATGAGGGCAGTTAGAGGAGAACAGCCAAACTAGCAGACAGCTAGCAGGAGGGCCACAAGTGCAAAAACAACAGCTCAGTACAACAGTGGTGCACAGAAAGGTTTCTCTGAATGCCTCAGCTAACTGGGAACATTCCCAGTACTTCATTCAAAGTTACGTCATGGTCTTCTCAAAGCTGTCAGAGAACGTTCTTACTGTAACGTTAATGAAACGTTACTTCCACTTTTCACATTTGAACAAAACAAAGGTTCTGTGAATGGCAGCATGAATGGTATAACGTGGTAACCAGACCTTGAACCCATGACCTTAGAAAGATAAAGTCACAGTGCTACCCTCCACTCTACCACACCCTTCATTGGCTTCTGCATTATTATTTGCAGTTGTAGTAGGGGGATAACTTGTGGGAACATCAGGAAAACTAGACAGTTTGAACGTTTGCATACCTTAATTGTAACGTTTAGTGAACATTCCTGGAATGAAATATTGTTAGCGGAGGCATAACTTGTCAACCTTTGAAACAGTTCTAGACCAAAAAGTTGGTCCTACCTCCTATACAGCATGTGTAGCATGACCACACGGAAAGAAAACGTGTTAAATAGTCATTTCTGATACATGAAATTCTAATTTAGAACCTGAAGGCAGTTTCAGCGATGAAGGACCTTCAAGTCACCTTCACCTTGAATGTCATTGGGAGGGACAAAGAGACTGGAATGGTCAGAAGACCTTGGCGGTTGGGTAGGTATGAAGCTGAGAGAAGTGAGAGCTGGAGCAGGATGGGGGAGGCACTTTTATGTGAAAAAATCCATTAACATCCATTCAGTTTTCAATGGCGACCTGATGGACTTGTGCACCTAGGAGACACCACAAACATGATATCTGCTCAAAGGACAGGAGTGGAGGGGGTGTCCTAATTTCTCAGAAAGTATGATGGAGACAGATGACCTGATAATATGGAGGAGAGGCTCTCTACACTAACGGTGTGTCTTAAACAAGAAATACATCTGAACAGATTTATAAGTATACAGATTAGGCTTGGGCGGTATGACGGTATTACACTATACCCCCATATTTAGAAATCCCAAAGGTATTATTTGTAGTAATAATGTCAAAAGTACACATGTTGCTCTTTCTATTAAACTGATACTGAGATGTTGTGTTGAGGCGATGTACTGTAGTGCACGACACACACAATTTACTGGTGAGAAAGATGTAGCTTACATCATTTATGTTTTTTTTGTTGTTTTTAAGTATCGTCACATACTGTTTACTGGGGTGAAATGTCTAGAAGTTATGACAGTATGAAAAAATAGATACTATCAAAGCCTAATTCAGGTCCACAGACACATGATTGCATCGTGTCCTTCAGAGGAAAGAACTCCTCATCTGCTCAGTAACCTCAAAGCTTATACATGCAAACAGTTACAACAGATGCGTCTCATACTTTGTAGACATATTTCAATCAACATGACAGCAGCTCTGATTTTCACAAGTAGGCGCTAAAACCTATACGATCTGATCATCTACATTTCCGGAATAAAAGTGTCCTCTGCCTGATCCATGTGGGAAAACTTATCAAATGAGGCTTTATTTGCCAGTTGCTGAAGAACACGGCCTTTCACATCTCCCATCTTGCTTTCCTTTGAGGATATGCACATACATATATAGTTGAGAACCAAGCTTGGGGTCCAAATGCAAGGTCATCCATTTATCCAGCACCCCAAGCATTTCAGAGGGTTAAAGTCCTTGCTGAAGAACCCAGCAGAGATGTGACTATTCTGCCGAGGTCAGAGCTCAAACCAGCAACCTACTGATGACAAGTACAGGGGGCGTGTTGTCGCTCACCACTCCCGTATTTATCATGGATCGCATGTTGGTCCCTATTGCTTAGCTCTCCTCTCTCCTGCAGACTGGAAAAGGTCACCAGCACCAGAAGCAGGCCATAGCCCAACCAGAATCGTTTTAGGAAGCCACAGTATGCTAAACAGCTTTTAATTTAAAGAGAAAGTTTAATAAAGGTGCTTTTCTTGGTTACTGGATTGCAGTGAATGGGTTAAGGGAACTTGTATAAAGGGGAACAAGCTGACCTTTTTTAAAAAAATAATTCGTTTTTATTTATTCATAATCTGTAAAATGGCAATCAGGAAACACTGGAAAGTGCAAGATGTAAAGGTCAGAGCGGATAGAGATGCAGATGGAAATGCTGTAACATTTGTGCTGAATAAAGTTGCATTTCAAAAAGTTAGATGTCTGCCTTTCCAGCAGCAGATGAACCTCATTTTTAAACTAACCATCAGATGTCATACGAAAGTGTCAAATCAGGCTGGGTTACGGGCAGATTCTCTCTTCACAGTCATACTGGAGTGGCAAATTACTAAAATACCACCACCTGCGTCCATTACATGAAGACTCTGGGGTCCTGTCTCATTTGCACCCTTTGCTGGAGGTCAGGCGTTGGATCAGCATGCAGACTGTTGTCCATGACTAGATAACAAAAAAAATTCGATCTGTTATGCTAGTCTTGTCGATCAATGTGGAAGTTCATGCATTTGCTGGATGATTTCATGATTGCTTTTTTCCCTCTTTCCGCAGGAAGGAAGGAAGGAAGGAAGGAAAGAAAGAAAGAGAAAGAAAGACCCTAGAGCTTGTACACCTTCCCGCAACATAAATCAGCCACAGACCAGGTGATCAATACAAGCTTCAGATACTGCCCACCAATGAAAGAAAATGGCTTTAACATCTCCATAGTTCTGCAAGTTGGGCTGCGGATTTATAGATACCTTGAACCAAGGATTTTTTAACTCATCATAATTTAGCACGCCTGTGAAATGACTGGCATTTGCTGTTCTCTCAAACTGCATTTTAATTAAGACTGAACTGTAAGAAAATGTGAACACTGTTACAAATCCACTGCAAACACAAATTCTTGCAAGGTAATGCAAAAATTATGTGAAACTTTTAAAAATTATCACCTAATGCACTTCAAAAGTTTGGAATGAAACTTTTAAAGGCTAGAGTTTTGTAATATTTATTCACAGCTTAATATAGGCCTACTAGAATTGTAAATCATTGCTTATCAGACATAAAATTATTACACAGATGCTGCAAACATATTTATCGTTCAATTTTCCAATGGACCGTGGAACACAATGGGGTGGGGGGGGGGGGGGATGATACGTAATGTCCACTATTTTCGCTTTTGAAAAACTCATAACATATAAGCATTTGTCTAAAAAACAAGGATATAATTCAGGCTTTTATTAATAAAGTTTGCATTAAACTATTTATAGGTTTTTTTTTCATGATTGTTCGTCACTGCCTTTTTGATGACGGCCCCCAGTTGCACAATCCATAAATTTCCTTGCAAAGCTATTATCAGACAGGGATAGTGTAAGTATGGCAGGTGACTAATTGGACATCAAGGAGTTGGTTGCATTGTTGTTGTTTTTTTGTGCAAAAACAAACTCCACAGATGGTCAACGGCATTGAAATACCTCTACGGTTCTTTTTTACTTCATCTAAAGTGCATGAGACCGGCTCCGTTTTCCCCGAGGATGACGGGTCTGTGACGAAGAGGCCGTCTTTGCCTACGGAGACGTCGCGCGCTCTGTTTTTCATGCCACCTCCTACTCCAGGGACGCCCACTCCTTCATCGGTATAATTATCACCTCCTCCTTGGGGGGCCCGGTCTCACGCCGTTTAATCACTCCGTCGATGGATTCCCGGCTCTCTGTAACCTCCGAGGCACCTACCGGGATGGAGGATCGGAAATCAAGGGCAGTTTGACTTAGGTCCACCTTCAGCCGATTCAGAGTCTGAGCTCGGGGGGCCAGGCAGGGGCAGGGAGGGGGGGGACTGAGACTCGCCTCTTCAGGAAATGATGTGATCTGCAGAGGCTGTGACAGTGTTAGTGAATTCCAAAAACCATTTAATTTCTTACATAAAAAATGTGTTTGAGAACATTTTTGTCCTTGGAATATCTAAAATTGAGTTTTTTTTTAGTTAATTTATGTATATAACACAGGCCTATTTGTTATCTAACATCGCTGAAAAAGACTCATTATGATCCAGTGTATTGATAAATAGCTTAAATTGATCACTTGATAAATAATGTTATATTTTGTGATCATGATTTGAATGCAAAATGTTTTTTAAGTTTTTAAAATTTAGATTGGAATAGTAACCTATTCAACTAAAGGAAGACGAGTTAAATATTTTGTGGTTTTCGGGCAGGAAAGAGACTGCAAATGCACAAATGAAATAAATGAATGGTCGCCTGCAATAGGTTAATATATTTTTTTTAAGTCAGATCATACCATTTGTGACCTTAGATAAAGTCTATATTTGCATTCACTGGAAAGCGAGACTGGAACTGGTAAATAATTTTCAGAAGCGCGATGGCGACGCTGATCATTGACTTTGGCCGGGATGTCTCTCTCTTTTCCTTCCCGCGGTAACGCTGCCCTTTCTGCCCGTCCCCTGTGAAGTGCGAGCAGAGACACTTTAGTGAGCCACTGTATCCGAGCTCCAGCGCCTGCCTGCGGTTTCGGGAGTCGAGGAAAAAGGTCACTATTGGTACCGCGTCCTCTCAGATTGCATTAAATGTAGCGGAAAAGCGCACTGAGGAGTCCCAGGAGATGTCGAGCGGGCTGAGAGACATCGAGATGACTAGGACAGATATGTTTATTTGTTTAAAATGCATTAGGAGCAGTGAAATGAAGAACAGCTTGTTGTCTCATTTTTCCGTATTGAAAGGCTGAAACGTGCTGTGCAATCTCATTCTTTATAAGAAAATCTGCCCGTTCATTCATGATCTTACCATCGTCGTACCATTGTATTTAAATTAATTGAACGTGTTGGACACGCTAGATTTACAAAATGCATTATTCGTTTCATGTTAAAAGCAGGTGTCATTCTGAACAAGCTTGAAATAAACCTTTTAAACTTAAGCAAAGGCTGCCCCCGTTTTGGCTGGTCCGTACAGTTCAGTGTTTTTAAGTTATGTGTTAAATTACAAAAGTACGGAACGATTGTTTTCACAGGAGGACATATTTCATGGTTTCAGGTTATAAAAAGAAAGCCAACTGGCATAGATTAAATGTGTAATATGTGAACTAAAATCATTACAAGTGGCGGCTGTGGTATGTGATGCCTAACATTAACAAATTCCGTAACATTAAAAATTAAACCGATCAATTGCATGTTTTATGTCAAACACCTTTTATTCTGAGATTTCAGACTAAAATATCAATTTTAACAGGTTTTTGTGCATGAAATCGAAGGTTTTCTCCATTTACATTTCTCTGTTCAGTTCAACCAAGGAGACCTCAATAGATAGTTGACAAGTGTTTATTTGTTGAACAAATTTAAATGAGTATGTGAACAGTGATTCGGCGAAGCCCGTCTCTTGGTCGTTAGTTCCATCGACTCTGAAGCTGACAGATCTGGATGGGCGACCAGGCAGGAGGCGAAGGAGCCAAACCCCGGACCTGGACAGGGAGCCGAAGGTGGTGGAGGAGAGGAGGTGGGAGAACGAATAGCTGTAACGGCAAAGAAGTGGGTTAGATTTACTCTTTATATAAAACCTGGACCGCTGTGATTGGACACGCTGGCGTTCATTAGGTCTCCTTGTTTGAACTTTCGTATTCACTTTCATTTAAATTTTAGTCTAAAAAATAATTCAGAACAAATTATAATAATTTTATTCTAACAAATTTCTAACAATTACTACTACCATTTAAAATTATTGTTATTTTTAAATTATTTTTGTTGTTATTGTGACCAGTAGAAAAATGACCATATAGAATTCTGCCCAGCCATTGTTTTTTTAAAGACTTTAACAATTAACACTTAGGACTTTTAGTGTTGACAGTGTCCAAGTTATCATCTAATTATTTGTCAGTGCTTGGGGAGGTTGTTGTGAGTTTCTTTTCAACATCTAACCTTGTGTAGAAGAGCTGGGAAATGGGACAATGGGAAGATTAGAGAACAGTCATCATCTCAATCAGACAGCCTCAAATAACAGTGATCCTATTGCTAAATGATGTCATTGCTTCCATATTCTGCCTGAAACCCAGTTTATTGGTGTCATAAATCATTAAAAACTTTTTAACGCTCCAGCTTATTAGAATAGATTAATCCAAAATACATACTGAAAATGATTTATTTTGCATGCATATGCTGGTTATCGATTGCTAGAATATTGGATAACACAAATTCAGCACAATATACATGACCGGCAAATGTGCTCAAGCAGCGATCGCTATGTAAAACACGGATGATGCCCCAAGGTGGTTCTAATTATATATATTTATATTTTCTTATAGAAATGATCTTGATTTATGACATACTGTAATGTGTATGTAATGAAAATAAGGCTTATCTTGGTGTCACAATTTGAGTCATGGGGTTTTGTGTGATGATGAATCATTCATAATAACTCCTACATAGGATTCCTTTTTGTCTCCAGAAACATTTCAAGCCTTGATGAATTGTGTGTTCGGAGACGCCTTTCTGCACCTCACTCTCATACTGAGCTGTTATTTTTGAACATGTGACCTTCTTGTTAGGTCTAATGAGTGCACCCATTCTCTTTTGACCTGTCTCATTATAAAGGTGTTCCTGGCTACAGAGATGTCATTGAACGGCTCACCACACTATCCTCTGTAAACTCCACACATAGTGGTGTGTTGTTTCTGAAATGCCAGAACCGCCACAGCTGAAGCCAACAATCACACCATGTACTTACTGTATAACCTACATGTGACAAAGAAATAATCCTTGAATCCTCCGCCTTTGTAAAGGTGAGCTGTATAATGACTGAAACCCTGTCTGCACACTGTATGTATTCAGTTCCAGTCACATGAATCGCATGAGTAGGTGTACCTAAAAATTTGGCCATTGAGTCAACAGAGATATATAACCTTTATTTTATATTTATTTTGTTTTGTCATTTCTATTATTTCGTAATCTTGCTTTATACAACACTGTAACTCCCCACTGATTATTCTTACTTTAAATATTGATTTAGTCTTTAACATACAGTTGTCAAGCATGTAAAACAAACAGACCATGTTCATCCCTGACTGCCTTACTAAACTTTTTGTTATGATGCAACTTTTTGTTATCATCCAAGATTGCTTTTTATAGCTGTCATTCATTAATCCAATCCATATGAATCCAGGTTGTGCAATTTCAACCGTAACCATGGTATCCTCCCTAAGCTTACATGAAGTCAGAGTAGAATATGGGGCTTCAGAAAATTCCATAAATGTGACATAAATCAGACAACAAATATTGTAGATCAACATCCTTTTCCTTTTTGAATTGTAGCGGAATACTGTCCATTATGAAATAAGACTCACGGATCATTCCCTATCAGAATAAATGTCCCCCTTCAGTCTTATATCAGTCACCCTTGTCCTTATCTGATACTTATCATTAAATACAGTGGTCAAACTCTGGCTTATAGAAAGATGGAGCTGTTTGTTCACCTGATCCAAAATGCTCATGGTGCCATTGTCTGTTGTAGAAAACTGAGAGCCTGTGATGTTTAGATGGGACATTGCAGTGCATGTGAAGTTCAGACAGGGCCCCAGTAAAGTAACCTGCCTAATGCACACTTTGTTAATATTAGATGAGGCTGAGACTTTAATGGATGCCAGAAGTGCAGGGCCACGAGTGGGGCGGGGGTGTCGTGGAAGGAGGTCTTCTGTTAGCACTGTGGCATCACAGATGGAGATCTCCTGTTAGCACTGTGACATCATGGATGGAGATCTCCTGTTAGCACTGTCGCATCATGGATGGAGATCTCCTGTTAGCACTGTCACATCATGGATGGAGATCTCCTGTTAGCACTGTGGCATCACAGATGGAGATCTCCTGTTAGCACTGTGGCATCACAGATGGAGATCTCCTGTTAGCGCTGTGATATCATGGATGGAGATCTCCTGTTAGCGCTGTGACATCATGGATGGAGATCTCCTGTTAGCACTGTGGCATCACAGATGGAGATCTCCTGTTAGCACTGTGGCATCACAGATGGAGATCTCCTGTTAGCGCTGTGATATCATGGATGGAGATCTCCTGTTAGCACTGTCACATCATGGATGGAGATCTCCTGTTAGCACTGTGGCATCACAGACGGAGATCTCCTGTTAGCACTGTCGCATCACGGATGGAGATCTCCTGTTAGCGCTGTGATATCATGGATGGAGATCTCCTGTTAGTGCTGTCGCATCATGGATGGAGATCTCCTGTTAGCACTGTGGCATCACAGATGGAGATCTCCTGTTAGCACTGTGGCATCACAGATGGAGATCTCCTGTTAGCACTGTCACATCATGGATGGAGATCTCCTGTTAGCACTGTCACATCATGGATGGAGATCTCCTGTTAGCACTGTCGCATCATGGATGGAGATCTCCTGTTAGCGCTGTGACATCACAGATGGAGATCTCCTGTTAGCACTGTCACATCACGGATGGAGATCTCCTGTTAGCACTGTGGCATCACAGATGGAGATCTCCTGTTAGCACTGTCACATCATGGATGGAGATCTCCTGTTAGCACTGTCACATCATGGATGGAGATCTCCTGTTAGCACTGTCGCATCATGGATGGAGATCTCCTGTTAGCACTGTCTCATCATGGATGGAGATCTCCTGTTAGCGCTGTGACATCACGGATGGAGATCTCCTGTTAGTGCTGTCGCATCATGGATGGAGATCTCCTGTTAGTGCTGTGATATCATGGATGGAGATCTCCTGTTAGCGCTGTGACATCATGGATGGAGATCTCCTGTTAGCGCTGTGATATCATGGATGGAGATCTCCTGTTAGCGCTGTAGCATAATGGATGGAGATCTCCTGTTAGCACTGTCACATCATGGATGGAGATCTCCTGTTAGCACTGTCGCATCATGGATGGAGATCTCCTGTTAGCGCTGTGGCATCATGGATGGAGATCTCCTGTTAGCGCTGTCGTATCACGGATGGAGATCTCCTGTTAGCGCTGTCTCATCATGGATGGAGATCTAAGGTTAGCGCTGTGGCATCATGGATGGAGATCTCCTGTTAGCGCTGTCGCATCACGGATGGAGATCTCCTGTTAGCGCTGTCGCATCACGGATGGAGATCTCCTGTTAGCGCTATCGCATCACGGATGGAGATCTCCTGTTAGCGCTGTAGCATCATGGATGGAGATCTCCTGTTAGCGCTGTGATATCATGGATGGAGATCTCCTGTTAGCGCTGTGACATCATGGATGGAGATCTCCTGTTAGCGCTGTGATATCATGAATGGAGATCTCCTGTTAGCGCTGTAGCATCATGGATGGAGATCTCCTGTTAGCGCTGTGATATCATGGATGGAGATCTCCTGTTAGCGCTGTGACATCATGGATGGAGATCTCCTGTTAGCACTGTCGCATCACGGATGGAGATCTCCTGTTAGCACTGTCGCATCACGGATGGAGATCTCCTGTTAGCGCTGTGATATCATGGATGGAGATCTCCTGTTAGCGCTGTGACATCATGGATGGAGATCTCCTGTTAGCGCTGTGATATCATGGATGGAGATCTCCTGTTAGCGCTGTGATATCATGGATGGAGATCTCCTGTTAGCGCTGTGACATCATGGATGGAGATCTCCTGTTAGCGCTGTAGCATCATGGATGGAGATCTCCTGTTAGCGCTGTGACATCATGGATGGAGATCTCCTGTTAGCGCTGTAGCATCATGGATGGAGATCTCCTGTTAGCGCTGTGACATCATGGATGGAGATCTCCTGTTAGCACTGTCGCATCACGGATGGAGATCTCCTGTTAGCGCTGTAACATCATGGATGGAGATCTCCTGTTAGCACTGTCACATCATGGATGGAGATCTCCTGTTAGCACTGTCGCATCACGGATGGAGATCTCCTGTTAGTGCTGTAACATCATGGATGGAGATCTCCTGTTAGTGCTGTCTCATCATGGATGGAGATCTCCTGTTAGCGCTGTGGCATCACGGATGGAGATCTCCTGTTAGCGCTGTAGCATCATGGATGGAGATCTCCTGTTAGCGCTGTCTCATCATGGATGGAGATCTCCTGTTAGCGCTGTGACATCATGGATGGAGATCTCCTGTTAGCGCTGTGGCATCACGGATGGAGATCTCCTGTTAGCGCTGTAGCATCATGGATGGAGATCTCCTGTTAGCACTGTCACATCATGGATGGAGATCTCCTGTTAGCACTGTCGCATCACGGATGGAGATCTCCTGTTAGCACTGTCGCATCACGGATGGAGATCTCCTGTTAGCGCTGTAACATCATGGATGGAGATCTCCTGTTAGTGCTGTCTCATCATGGATGGAGATCTCCTGTTAGCGCTGTGGCATCACGGATGGAGATCTCCTGTTAGCGCTGTAGCATCATGGATGGAGATCTCCTGTTAGCGCTGTCTCATCATGGATGGAGATCTCCTGTTAGCGCTGTGGCATCACGGATGGAGATCTCCTGTTAGCGCTGTGACATCATGGATGGAGATCTCCTGTTAGCGCTGTGGCATCACGGATGGAGATCTCCTGTTAGCGCTGTAGCATCATGGATGGAGATCTCCTGTTAGCACCGTGGCCCTGTGGATGGAGATCTCCTGTTAGCATCTTAGCAGAGATACCATAGATGGAGGCCTCCTGTCAGCACCGCGGCAGAGACACCCTGGAAGTAGATTTCTTGTTAGCATCGTAGCAGAGATACTCTGGATGGCAATATTAAAGTAAATTCGTGGTGCTCAGATATATTTCTGCTGATAAAGAATGAAAAGATTTTCTGTGGAGTGCTGGGAATCAGATGCCGCTGACACAGTCCCGATAATGAAGAGTTATTTCTCAGTACATCTGAGCAGCAGTAAGCAACAGTAATTTATGAGCAACTCAGATGATCTGGACATGTGGATTGATAACCGTCACACACAAGGCTTAAATCTGAGAGCATCTTCACCTTTCTGATAGATGACTGGAGCCTTATGTGCCTCACTGTGCCCTAATTATTTCACCATGTTATCCCAGATGAAAGTTTGAACTTTTTTATAATTGTGGTTACTTTGCCTAATTTAAAAATTGTTCAGTTTGACCCCTACCTTGCTGCAACCTGGCCTGTATGCTAACGTTGACTCGTATTTAAACACAAAGGAGCACCATAACAATTCTACCAAATATAACATTGTAACCCATAGTGAAGATTCATATTAACTGACATATTTCAAAGAAAGTGAAAAAACTTTAAATTTATAGTCAGTGTTAAAAGAAATGAAACCAGCAATGTTCCTCTATAGTAATGATAAAATGCTAGGTCATAAAAGCATAAAAAGTCAAAGACATTTCAGCAAGGGTGGTAACTCAAAGCCTTTAGAGGCGTTTTATTTGTAAAGCATAATAATGCGTGTTTAACTTCCCACACCTTGCTGCCATAAACAGAGCCATTTCAGGTTTGTGCATCAATAAACACATTACTCTGTAAAACTAGACCTGCAAACCCTGTGGTTAATTCACTCAATATTCATTTTATGCATTTGTTTTTAGATAAGGACCCCCCCCCCCCCATGTAAAGTCCTCCTTTACACAGCTTGACCCCACAAACCCATGGGGCACAGCTGATGATGTGTGTAGCACGCTAACTGGACAGCTGACATACTGTGTATCTAATCCCATCTGCTTGGCACACAGACCTCCTCACAGACTGTGTGGCTAAACCTGTTTGCCTGATTCACAGACCTCCTCACAGATTGTGTTCAAACCTGTCTACCTGACACACGGACCTCCTCCCTCCTCACAGAGTGTGTCTAAACATGTCTGACTGATGCACAGACCTCCTCACAGACTGTTTAAACATGTCTGCCTGACACATGGAGCTTCTCACAGACCGTATCTAAGCATGTCTGCCTAAACACAGCTGCCTCACATACAGAAGTGCCCTGTGCATCCTGAGATAGCATGCCATAACCCAACACTGGGTAAGAGGTTATAGAACATGGATAAATGATATGAAAGTCCATGTGTCCATGTTTGCCAATATCCTCCAACACCAATATTTTACAAGCAAAGCAAGTAATACATACAAGCAGAGTGAATAGTCATTTAATGGGTGAAAAATGAGATAATACAGCACAATGAGAAACACTCAAGAATGCTATATTGAAATACTATTAGTACTTTGTTAGTAATTTTGAAGCCAAAAGTCATTCAAAGATTAATTAAATAAAGAAGTTATATGTAAATCATTACAGATATGCCACCTATGCAATTACAGGATAACAGTATCTTAACGGGCTGTAAAATTATGAATATACTACAGTTTGATGGCATTCTGAGATGCATTTAAGCCTGTGAAGGTCATGCAATGCTTGAAAGGTGACATGTTAGGGATCATCTGTCATTTTAACAGCAAGGCTACTTCATTTAAGCCTTTGCAGCCATTGTTTCTGCTGCTGTATCAATTTTTCATATCTGCTGTCTCTGCGTTGTGCACCCGCTCCCTTGATTACTAAATTAGGTATCAATCAATGCAAGTCGAGTCGGTGTTACACAGAGAAGCTCTTTTAATTAACGGATGAAACTGAAACCTTGAGAATTGATTTTATTGAGGACGTACAAAGCAATCAGATCAAGAAGGTGACTTTTTTCTGTAATCATTGTAATGAGCTCTGTTGCCAGAGCATGGTTGTAATTTGCCTTTCTGAAACTAAAAAATACTGTTTCGTTTTATTTCATCTCTCTTTTGTGTTTAATTTCTTTGGCATTTCAAGGCCTTGGGGTGTTTTTATAGATCAGCTATAGATGTTTTGATGACACTGCAGCATCTCGAAGGTTTTAGAAGGTCCATCTCCATGTAGCACAGAGAGTCAGAGGTAGTATTTATTTTTCCATGAAGAAAATATTTAGAAAGTTTGCATTGTTGCATACAATGACTAATAGGAGGCATTTGCTTTCATTCAATTAGTTCGCAAGATAGTTTGTGGCATTACAAACGAAACATAAGAAATTGACAAATGAGAGGAGGCCATTCGGCCCATCAAGCTCGTTTGGGGAGAACTTAACTAATAGCTCAGAGGTGTTAAAATCTTATCTAGCTCTGATTTAAAGGAACCCAGGGTTTTAGCTTCCGCTACACTAGCAGGAACACTATTCCATACTCTAACTACACACTGTGTAAAGAAGTGCTTTCTCAAATCCATTTTAAAATATTCTCTCACTAATTTCCACTCAAGTATTACTTATGTACACTATGTACGTATTTTAAATCATAAATCTTTTAAATTACATACGTACAACTCTGCTGGTATTCTCAGCAGTTATTCTGTGGGGGACTGTCCTCCTCATAAATGAGAATTAGCCTTCAACCCTCATCATCAACATCGACAATCGTCATTCTCATGGTCATCATCACATGACAACTTACCGTTTCCATCGCTAACAATGGCAAACATGCATTTCCACGTACAAATATGTACAGAAGTCATACATTTATATCCCTTCTGAGATGATACCAGTGAAGAGGGAGCCAGAAATTCAGAAAAAAAAACAGATTCCTCCAGCTCCTTATTGCAGGAAACAAAGATTGGTTCTGAGAATGACTGATTCTGCCCTTGACGGATTCATGACCGAACCGACAGATTTGTTCACAACTGCAAAGGAATCTGTGGGCGGTGGGGGAGGGGGTTTACCCCCTGGAGAGAGGCTCAGATTCTTGCCATAGCTGACAGCTGGCTTGGCCTCTGGCTACTTGCATTCATTATCAAGGTAGAGATTTCCAAGCATCTACATGTTAAGAAATATTAGTGCTTAATCTGCTCAGCCTGGTTTAGTGGTGGCTGCCTCTATCTTTGTTTGAATAGCATTGTAGGGGGAAAAAATCAACGCCAAAAACATCTCAGACGGAACAAATCAGCCGCACCTTAAAACCTGACACATCGAAATAAATAAATAAAATGTCTGGAGCACAAACAGGTAAAAGGGATCAGAAAGCAATCATTCAGATGCGAATACACGTGGCTTTAATGGGCAAATGAGTATCGGATTAAGCCAGTGTGGTCTGGCTCAGCGATGGCATATTGACCTGGGTGTTAAATCATCCTGACCCGGCACTGGGAAAGAACGCTCCGGAATTTGGCCGGAAGGATTACAGGGGTGTCAGTCACACATGCGAGTTGGTAACAGAATGCTATGTAGCAGCGAAAAAATGCAACAGAATTCTATATCCAGCACTGATGCAAAACCTGAGCTCAGAGCAAACATACCTCAAAAGTCTTGGACCTGTCAATGGGATCACATGCCTGTTGTTTGTCCATTTTATACCCATATATGTATAGTCCATATACGGTAGGGGATAGGCAGGGGACATGGCAGTCCATATATATGTGTGGAGTCCTTATATGGCATATATTTAATATCCATATATGGAAGTCTGTATGATACCTACCATAAAGCACTCTATGTGTAAAGGAAATTACAGGCATAGGAATTACAATTCCTGTAATCCCTAACCCCCACCCTAGCCTACACTCCCACACACACACACACACACACACACACACACACACAAACACACACACAGGTTTGTATATGTTTGTGGGGACCGTCCATTCATTTCTATGGGCATAGCCCTAATCCCAAGAATGACAACCTTAACCCCTACCCAGCCCTAACCTTAACCAAACCAAATCTTTCGGCATTTGCAGTCACAATTTTTTATAAAATTGAATTTACCCATGTGTTGACCAAAAAAATGGTCCCCACAATGTCAAAATAACAGGTTTTTAGCACATTGTGGAAACATTTGGTCCCCACAATGTAATGTATACCTGGACGAGAGACACACACACACACACACACATTGTCTATTTACATTTTACATTGTGTTCCAGATAATTATGCAAGTGACATAGCCGGAGGATTTCAGTAAAATAAACATTTAGTTTCTCAGTGAAAGTTTCACATGTTTCATTTCTCACATATTTTTAGATATCTGGTATCAATCTCAGATTTGTTAATTAGTTTGCCAGGTGATCTTAATTAAAAGGAAACCAACCTAAGACATTATTCCCCATTATAAAAGAATTCAGAGTTCTCAAAGAATATGGGGAGGAAGAAAAGTTTTTCTCATGATGAAGGGTGTCAGCCTGCTGCAGCATCTTGCAAAAGGCGTGATTTTCCAAGAAAACTAAAGAGATCATCAAACTGTGAAAAGATTTGTGAGTGATTCGGAACGCAGGCAAATTCGATCCGATAAAGGCTTATTAAGGAAAGTTTCTGTCAGACAGATAAATGATAGTCAAAGGACAGCCACAAAACGGCCACTCTTGAGCAGTAAACAGGTATTTGAAGCTGCTGGTGTTTCAGGAGTCCCGATGCAGGAATCCCCAAAGGCTGGCTGGGAAGACTAATTTAAAGTGCCGTGCCTGAGTTCTGGATGGCTGGTAAATGGCCACCGTGTTCCAGCAAGACTGCAACATCAGTAAGGAGGTGGCAGAGCGATGACTGGGGGTAGAATATTGGGGAGTGAGATGATACTGTAGGTCCTCTTAGGGTGTCTGGGGTGTCAAAATGATCTCCGCAAGATATGTATAGTTGTCAACCAACCATTTCCTGCATTGTATAAGCAGAAGGATCATGCCTTAAAATGCTGTAAAAAGCATCATTGACTTCTAGGTTGCTGGGGGCATTAAAGGAGAAAAAAAAATGTCTAGCCATCCCCTGACATCAACCCTGTTGAGAACCTGTGGAGCTTCCTTAGAAGGAAGATCTATGAGAGGGGCAGCAGGTGCCTCAGAACAGCAGCTACTGGAGGCAATCTTGGCATCCTCACATGAAATACAGGCGAAATGAAACCATGGCTATTCCCAGTCCGCAGAATACAACTATACATGGACTTACAATGGGTGAGAGCGATGTTCTGTGAGTGATCTCAAGGAATGGCTCATATATTAACATGTAACTTGACTGAAAATATGTTTTTTGTGTTTATTTATCTGGAAAAATGACTTGTCCATTCAGTGAATGTAACAGGTATCAGTTTTGCGTTAATTCTGACCTGCTGAATTGAATGTTGTGGAATTGCATTCTACATAATAATTTAATAATAATTAGTTTATTATTAGTAATATAGTAATTTTAACAAACATGATTAGATCCTTTACAAGGAGTGGCCTTTTATTAGTAATCCAGGTTAATGGATGTACTATATTTTAATAAAAATCTAATAATAATTTGGTGCATTGTATTCAATGTTATTTTCAGAACATAAACTAAGTCATTGTCAACATTGTAATATAACTGTTGAGGATCAAAAAAAAATCCTTAATCATACTCATGGTTTAGGAAAACCAAACAAAAGCAGAATGTCTCTATGCATTCAGCAGATGCCTTTATTCAAAGCTCTGTGTTTCTTTGAGTAAGCAGCGTCAGACAGTCCCTGGAGTATTGGGGGTTCAGAACCTTGCTCAGTTGTCCAATGGTGAAATCACTTTGCTGACTATGGGATTTGAACCAACAACCTACTGATCAGAGGAACAATGTGTTAACCTAACCTGAACCTACGGAGCCCCACACTGCCCCCAGCCCTCAACGCTCTAACATGGAGAGTAATACGCCTCGCAAAGTGACACTGTCACTCTCCACTTAATCAGCCCGCTGTTCCACGCATCGTTCAATAATATACCCCCCACACACTGCCCCACCCGCCACCAATCCGCCAACCTGCTGTCACATACACTCCTGCGCGGAGCTTGTTGACTTTGATCGTTTGTAATAATTTGCATTGCGGCATCGCTGTTGCAGAAATAAAGGGATTAAACAGCCACTGTTATCTGCCGCAGCTCGTAAAACTGTCTGTCAGCTGCAACCGGCTTCAGAAGTAACATGTGGAAATATGTCATGTCACACACTGAGCAGAGTCATTATTTGAAGAATTCTGTGAGATAAATGATCAGTTTTAAATTAAGTGCATGTTATTTATTACCATAAAGCAAGCTTTGCAAGAAATGACATTTTAATAGAAATCCAGGTTCAGGGATGTACTAAAAACGGCCAGAAAACCTGCATGAAATGTTTGACCATATTGCAAAAACATAATGTCAGCACAAGAAATATATCCACCCACCTTCTGTAATGTCTATCCAGTACAGGGGTAGGTAGCATAGGAAACACCTTAAAGAGGAGGTCATTCCTTCACACTGCGCATACAAACACACACACACACACACGCACTCCACATATTCATATCTATATGGGGACTCTCCGATTATTTGTATGGGCAAAACCTACCAAGCCCTAACCTTAACCATAAGTAACCAAACAAAATACTTCTGGCATTTTTAGTTTTTTGATTAGTCACAGATTTTTCTAAAATTGAATTTGCCCTTGTGGTGACCAAAGAACATAAGAATATAAGAAATTTACAAACGAGAGGAGGCCATTCGGCCCATCAAGCTCGTTTAGGGAGAACTTAACTAATAGCTCAGAGTTGTTAAAATCTTATCTAGCTCTGATTTAAAGGAGCCCAGGGTTTTAGCTTCCACTACACTAGCAGGAAGACTATTCCATACTCTAACTACACGCTGTGTAAAGAAGTGCTTCCTCAAATTTGTTTTAAAATGTTCTCCCGCTAATTTCCATTTATGGCCACGAGTTCTAGTATTTAGACTAATATTGAAATAGTAATTTGGCTGAAGAGCATCCAGACCCGTTAGAATCTTATAGACCTGAATCATATCCCCCCTTAGTCTCCTTTGCTCAAGGCTAAACAGATTCAGTTCCGCTAACCTCTCCTCATAAGACATTCCTCTAAGACCAGGAACATGGGTAAAACACAAAAACACACACAGAGCCGCAATGTTATGCTCTCATGAGCTGACCTACCCCTTGTCAGTACCAAGCTTCACACCTCATTCCTACAGGTTTCATAGGACCTCCACATTTTCTTTAACTTGAAAACCTGATGACGAACTCACAAATAGGAAGTCTATTTTCATACTTGTCTTCCATGAATATGAAAGCATCATGTGATTATTTTTGTCAGGCCACATGGCTGAATTTAATTAGCACTTACTTCATACACGTTCTTGGAGAAAGGTCGCAGTTTTAGCATCGACGGACCGAGATGCACGCTGTGAATTGTACCACACGGACCCTATGACAGCGCCCCCCAGGGGACGCGACCCGGCAGCCGCATGTGACCTCCGCGTTGTTGTGACATCGTCTCTCGGGCAGGCGAATCGAGTTGGACGGGTGCTGCCTATACCCATAATCCTCCGGGGCAGTATTAAAGACGCCCTGTACCAATGTTGACAGAAATACATTTATCGGGATCGTCTCACATTGCGGTGACACGGGGGACATTCCGTGGCGAGTCGCAGTGCGAGGCTCGCCGAGACTTTATACGAAAAAGAACACAGGGGACTTTAATATGTGTTGGCTCGCCGAAACCGAATTTCTGATGGTGAAATATACTGCATTTTCATCTAGATCGGTAAAAAAAATACAAAAATTAGCTTTTTTCTGAGTTTGAGGAGCTTCACAAACAGGATGGATAATACTCCCACTGTTGCAGCAATAATTCACTGTAATAATAAGTTATGAACGTTGTCATGTTGTACATGAAGAACAGGTACAGAGTACCATAACTGAAAATAATAGCATAATTATTTAGCATGTCATCCAGAGTATATCCTGCCTGTCCTGTCCTTAGAACAGACTTTAGGCTAAAATGAGCTGGATTCCACATTAAAGACTGTATTTCATCATGCATATGACTCCCTCTGCTTCACTGCATTTACAGCAAATATCTAAGGCATCAATGAAAGGCATCTGTGCTGTCAGGGGTCTTTAAATATAGCTCATCTTTAAGTGGCTCCGGTCTTTATGTGTCTTACCAATTTATGACTAATGGCTCGGTTTGCTATGTTTCACAACGCCGCCTTAGTTTCTCGTGCATAACATTAACCCAAACCCTCCCTCGATGGCCACTGCCCCACCCTCTTTAAAACTAACTGGAATGCTTTACAGATAATCTTACAATATCTTGCCTTTCTTTCAGTTGCATAGTTGATAGTCTATGGAGTTTGTAAGCATAACCCAGTATGTGGGTTAGGACCTACCACTGGAAGGTTCAAATCCCACGCTTGATCACCACTGATCCCTTGAAAAAGACCCTCAACCCCAATTGGCCTGAGGATGCTGTCTGACCGAGCTCTCTGATCTTCACAAATGCCCGCTAAATATGTACAAGGATAACATGTGCTTGAATTTAATTAAATAAAACACACTGACAGTTCCTAACATGATCCTGTAACATCAGACCAAAATTGCATGTGGTCGTTTATTTACACTTTTGACTCTGACATTGTTTTCTTTCAATCAGAAATAAATGTGTTGCCTGTTTGAAATAAAAAAGCAAACAGCTTTCAGAAATATTCATTGCAGCAAAGCTTGGAGATTAGCAAATTCACAGTTCATCCATAATTAATAACGAGATGTGTGGCAGCCTCTTATTAAAAATAGCAATGTGTTAATTATTTCAGAAAAAAAACTGTAATATTTGAAAGATAATACCGTGCAGAGCAAAAGAATGTATTGCTGTCTGACCCCCGAACAGGCATGCTCAGTGTTCTCTTCTCCTGAGGAGCTACCAGCACAAAGTGGGATGGGGGGGGGGGGGGCACTGGGGAGGGGGGGCATTGAAGTAAATGGAAGATCTACTGCAGGGAGCTAAATGGGAGGTTCTAGTCTGACACCCATACAGGGGCACAGGTGTACCTCTTCCATATGCCAGAACAAGGGGCTCATTATCGGGGGGGTAGTATGCAGCTCAGCTTGTTTGGCCTTTATGTTGGTGATCGGAAGGTCATCAGTTTGAATCCCGGGGCCCACAGACTGATGCTGCCATCTGCATGCTGACTGACCCTGCACTGTGGCCCCAAACTTGCTCTCAACTACACGTGTCTAATGCAGAGCAAACTGGGGAGGGCAAAAAGAGGATTCCTCCATGGAGATGAATGAAGTATCACTATTATATACTGCGGACCTTATATTCCATCATACGGCAAATGCACACACACATTAAGGGCATCAGTTCACACAGCCCCATGTGTTTGGGCTGCAGAAAGAAAACTGATGCGTTTATCACCCTTTTCAAGTTCCTTTTGTGATCCTTGACACAGCTGGGGTGATACTTTAGTCACTCACACCCAAAATCTCTTCATATCAACTTCCCCCAGCAATTAATGAAATTATAAAATATGTGTGAGAAGGAAAAGCCCCCCCCAGCTCATTGGAGCATCGTGTCTGATATAACAATAGACAAAAAATGCAGGCCGGTGAGATTTGTTGGTAATCAGTGTCCGAGCCAAAGAGTGTGCGATTTAATTAAAACAGGGATCCCAGGGTGCAGTTATCTCGAAATGAAGAAGGGGGACCTTTGAAACCAGGCACCACCCTTTAAATGGTGTCATTTGCTATTCAAATTGGTTGTGCGGCATTTAGGGCAGGTCCTGGCCAGTTATAATTTTTCCAACCAGCCTGACAATTTGGGGGGGGGGGGGGGGTTGGTGGGGTTTGGGGCCCTCGAAGGCATATATAACATTAACTGGGCAGAAGGATAAAACCACGCTAATAATTCCGGTTCGCCATTTGACAGGGATGTCATTACCATGACGATTATGAATCAAACATTTTGTCTACGGTCGGGTTTTGAGAGGGACGGGAAGCTCTTTTGCATTTAAATCATCTTTGCCCATCTCCCTGGATACATCCAGTCTTTTTAGCATCCTCAAAAGTCGGAGGTGGATGTTGTCCGATTGATACAGACTTGGGGTTCCCCGCCTAACTAACCCAATATTTGGTGCTGTAACTAGAACTAATGAGAATTAATATGATATGGATGGGAAACCTTTAGAAATAGTTTAAAATATAACTCTTTTTTAAATCATTAAAGTGTTACTTCTCACCCTCTAAGGTCTCAAACCTTCACTTATCCCACAACGCTCCCGTTTTCCAAACCTTAAAGCAAGTTTTCTTTCATTATCAGATTTGCTAATAAAAGCTCAATAATGTATACTGTGCGTCAGTGCGGTTGGTATATTCAGACATATAATAATCTGACTCTGTTACATAGCAACACTTTCAAATCACTCTGAAAATGTTTTCATAAAGTCTGATCAAATTATGGATACTTCCAGATTTATTTAGGAGAATTGATTTTTCTCTCTGAAATCAAAAGGCCTCTTCCACCATATTTTTCTGAATAATTAGATATGATAGCGTAAATACGGTTTAAATGTTCTAAAGCAAAGTTCTCTCTCAAATCACATTTGTTTCAATGTATATATTTTCTGTTGTTAAAAAATTAAACATTTTTATTACAACTGCGTGTTACAGTAATGAAAGGCCCGATTGGTTTTGCTTCACTTATGTAAACAATTTAATGTCCATTTTTTTCCCTTTTCCAATAATGTTCCTGTGTATCTCTGTGCTTTTCAGGGTATTAAACTTGAAGAGCAATTACTGTCACTTTCCACTTCAGTCCCCTCTTCCTCCACACAACACAGCAACCCATTTACTGAGTGATCTAGTAATACCCATTCTTGTTTACGGAATAAGTCGTCTTGTGTAATTATACACCAAAATCTTATTTCTCAGCCAGCTTAATTAAATATGTAGGAATAATTGGATTTTACGTCTTAAATATCACATGCTAATATAACTGGCAGTAATAATAATATTTTGTGATGATAAATTGATTGATGCCAACAACTGACCAAGTCTCACTTTCAATCAACATTGAAAGTATATAACAATGTATAAATGGATGCAAAACTCCGACTAGCCAGGTTGTTGAACCTGTGAAATTCTGATTTTTTTCCCCTTCACTCAGTTTCTCTTTTCAAGCAGAAGTTTTCCGCCTTGTATTTTTCAAGCTGGTGTTTCACCCCAAACAACCTTGAGCACGCAGGATCACAGGATTGTTACAGGAGCGGGGGATTGGGGGGGGGCGCGGGGAGGGGGGATTCGGAAGCACACATTTTGTGCGACATTCATTAGATTACGAGTAAAATCTGTTCCCACCTAATTAAACATTCTGGGATGTGCATTGCTGCCTGATAAATGTACTTTCCCTTTGTACACAGATTAAACCTGCGGCAGACAGATATGCGTGTGAGTTCTCCCCGCTTCCCTCCGACTCAAGGAGGGGATTTCGCACTGAAGTGTTCAGTGATAAGTGTTTGGTTGTAGTCTTCAAGGGTTCCCTTTTCTGGAGTCTCGCAGTCAGTTAAGCCTCGCAGAATCAAACGAGCAGCTTACCTCAGAGAAAAATGCATCACAAACAGGCTTTACGCTCTACTTTTTTAGGTTTTTTTGCATAACACTATATTCCTGCTTGTTTGGGACAAAAATGTTTTGTACCTAATGCAGCATTTTAACTTTAAATTTTGGTAGATGCTTCTTCGTCATGAATAATGATTTCCAGCTTAGGATCATGCAGTGTGAAGGATGCATCACCCTGGAGACCCACTCGACTCGCCAGAACGGCACGGCTTACTCTCGATGCACAAACGGAGCTGGGATCAGATTCAGACCTGCAACTGTGGAAGTATGATGCAACCAAACAGGCTGCAGAGGCAGCCTGACACCCCATCTGTTCCAGGCTGTGTTGTACTAAAAGTCTTTATTCCGTGGCCTAAGAGTCACTTCCAGGAAGACCGCTACGCTGCAACAGTGGGCATTTGAGTAAGAAATGTCAATGGTATACAAATTCACCCATCCATCGCTCGTTCTTCCTTTTATACTGGTCAGGGTCACAGATGGGCCTATCCCAGAAAAGGTAGGGGAGTACCCTGGATGGGATGCAAGGAATACACTGCTACTGTTTATTGTTATTGTTACTGTTTATTAATGTCTAATTGTGTTTACTGTTTAAATGTGTGCATTGTGCTACTGCAAACCTACAGTTTCCTTCGGGAATAATAAAGATCGATCGATTGATCGAGCGATCTATCTATCTATCTATTTATCTCTACAAAAGCACACACATATTCAGATATGTGAAATTAATAGACACCAATTAGCCGAACATTGTACTATACAAATGGCTACATGGTCAATGGATGGATGGATGGATGGGATATGGGTAAACATGTGATTTTTGGAGAATGCAGAAGGAAAACATACCGTTTCCACACAGCTGGGGCCAGATCTGATCCTCTGACCCTAATAAGTGATGTACTGTTAGGAATCAGTACAAAGGCTCCCTCTGAAAATGCCCATTTCTCTGCTATTCACCAGAAAGCTGCTAGTGTTTTGAGTCTCTCTGATGGCCCCTGCAGCCAGAGCCTTTGCATGTCAGAAAGGCCGATTCCTATCTCAATGCACAGTGTACTTCTACCCAACAATACCACCCACAAGGGTTTATTCATTCATATGGGACAGTAAATAGCATTAATAAAAGCAGAAAATGTGTTGCATTTCCAATGTGCACATAGCAGTACTTTGACCTGTAATAACCAGTGATATGCAATGTGACCTCAAACTTAATGCTATTAAGTTGCTGATCAATGAGGCACACTTCAGAATAAGTACTATCACTTCTCTTGTTTTGTTTGCTATTCATAATTGATTTTATGAGCATCGCGTTCAAAGCCCAGCAGCGGATCCATAATTCTATATTGTAAATTTCTGACACATGATTAAAATTACGGCAGCAGACACTGTAAGATACGGGGGAGGCATTTTGTGTGCTGGGTTAATGAAAAGGGGTAAACTGGTAAACTCATCCCATTGAGTTCTTTACTAATTTCGCAGTCACTAACAGGGTATGGCAATCCAACCCATTATTAAATTTTACCAACAAGTTGTTCCCGGTCTTTAGACATCTGCACCATCTTTTTAAACACTTTATGTGTTATTGTTTCCTGTTTTCAAGTAAACAAAAATTGCATTGTTTAGGCAGTGCATATATGACAATAAATTGTCTTGACATTTTGACTCCCCTGTAATTTTGTGAGGTGTCTGCTCCTTATTACTATAAAATGAATGTTACTCTAAGTGGGACAACCTTCAGCAAGAATACTCTACAGAACAAATCCATCCATCCATTTCCTGTAACTGCTTGTCCTATTCAGGGTCATGGGGGTCGAGAGCCAATCCTATAGGCTACAGGCAGAGAAACAACCAAGGAAACAACCAACTCACACGAACATCATTCACCCCTATGAGCAAAAAAATCTGCAGATTCATTTCTGTCTGTGGATATTCCAACAACTTGTGCATTACAGGGCCTCAGTGATTCTGCAGCCTATCTGAAGAATCACAGAGCACAACTGCAACACACTTTACTAAAATATACTCCATTAATTAAAATTACAGGACTAGTTTCCACACGTCACATGCAGGGGCGTAGATTTTTTTGCAACATTACCACTATTGACTGTTAAATGCATTTTACACAGTATTATGAAAAAACATATTAACAAACAAAAATTGTGAAATGAACTGTTACACGATGCATGATATTAAATGTCCAAATATTATCTTGTTATTGTGCCACTTTGCTACGATGACACTGATGACATCTCTATCATGTGCCAACAGTGCCATTTAAGAAACTGTTTTACACACGACTATTTAACTGTGGGGTTTTTTTTTCTTATTTTAATCTCTTAATGCCCTACAAACGCAAGGACATTATTCGTTTAACGCCAGTAATTTAAGCAGCGAATAAGTGCATCCACTGGGATTTCTCCTTCCCAGATGTTTAGTTTAACCTAGTAAAACATCGAGACTTGGAGTGGGGTATTTGTGGGAAAATAATGTTATCTTGTGAGATCAGACTCAGGCAGACAGGCATGGGGGAGGGCGTTGGGGTGAGCAGCGGGCTCCTGGTTCGCTTGCCCCGTCTGGACGGCTGCCAGAGCTGACAGCTGAGCTCCGCCAGAGTCCCCGGAGAGAGATATCCGGAGCTGAGGAGCTCCCGTTGCTATGTGAACCACACGGAGTCCGCGGCACCGCGATCGGTCCCGGCGCGCTGAGTGCTACGCGTGAGGCACCGCCTCTTATCTAGATTGTGAAAATTGCGTCTTGTAATCTGCTCGAAGTCTGCACATCCAGAAAATTCTCTAGAGATGGCAAGTTCCCCACGTGAAAATTGCTTCACAAGCGTTTAGATCGCAAGTGAAGGGTGGTTTATTTGTGTACAATATATGTTTGGAGTTTGTGTGCAACTTTGAACAGTAATAAGCATTTGTTGGTGTTGTTGCCCTGAAACCTTGGCGACTTCAGTTTGCAAATCATGAAAATAACTGTAAAAAATTGGTAATAGGAAAAGTCCCAAATCATGAGATTTTCTAGAAAACAGCATGATCAAATTTTGGGGGGTTTTTTTCAGTTTTTTTTGAGTGAAAAAGACAATCTTTGGTTAAATTAAGTGCTGTAATCCACCACCACTTTTCAGTCGTAAGACCTTAGACTGCGGTCAGTCCTGAGAACTTGTGTGTTGTTGTTTTCATTCCCTGGTTCACGCTGGAGAGTCTGGCCTCTGATGACTGATTACCTGCTTCATTTACTCCAAGGGAAATTAACCTCCGTGTTTATGACTGAGCACGACTAGTGAGCAAGCTGAGGAATATCAGTTTGTCAATCATCTGTGCTGAATTCCCTTTCTCAGATCCATTAGCTATGGTAAATACAAAGTGTTTATACAGATGTAATGTTCGTCACGATAGAAACGCTATTGCTCTGCAATTATTTATTCACCGTAGCAATTTTCACATCTTTTAGAGTCTACATTTATATAGATCAGGATTTCAGTGAAGTTATTCAAGTTCAGAATATTGCTCAAGGGTAGAACAGTAATACTCCTCTTCACCAGCAAACTGTGGGTACACATGCATGTCCTCTGCCCCTTGGTTACTTTCTGAATTTGAATAATCGTTGAAGAGTAGAACGGCAGGCGTCTTGAATAATATATGTGGGCATTCTACTTCTCCTGGAAGGTTCCGGGGATGGTAACTCCCTGACACTCATGAATGTCTTGGAAATCTGTCACCAAACAATCGAAGAAAAGGGTGGAGGTTTGGTTTCAACTGTGGTAGGAACCAAATCACCCCCTCGCCCCCCTCAAAAACACACAGTACATCAACGATGTTGATAGACTGTTCATACCCAAATATATGCCATAAAAATCATGTAACGTCATTCATTTGACTTTCAAGAAGCTTGGGAAATTTTACCGTGTCATCTACCCCCCTACTGCCTCAACCTGACAACCCCACCCACCTGGTCAAGATACTTGACAGCCAGCAATCTCCTTGCGTCCTGGTTCTCCCTTATCCACCTCCCTGAAATCAATATACCTAAGGTAGGGTGTATGTGTATGCTTAATATCAAAAATATATATTTTCTGCGGTATATTCTCTGAAATAGCTGAGCACTTTATTAAACAACCCCCATGGTAGACAATAATAAACAGTTTTATCTAAGTTTAATCTAAGTTTATTTCTAGTATAGTAACAAGGCTGCCCGTTGACACACCAAACCTCCTGCCTTGTGGAAATTGTAGGGACCTGGAGAATGAAAGCCAGCAGATGTTATATAAGTGACCGGCGAGTGGGTCAAGGTTTTCATTCAGGTCCAGCTTACTTTCAAAAAAAGAGGAGAGGAACAGCTTGCAGACTCCACTAGTTTCAGGAAATGCTCTTTGTTGGGCACGGGGAAGCACACCTGTGACGTGGATGACAGTGGGTCCTCCTCTGTCACCCAGAAGGTCGCCCAGGTAACCAGCATGAGAGACGGCGCTCGATCGTCCACCAGGCTCAAGTTCAGAGCGTCCTTCCGCGTAAGGTGAGACGGAGGGCGGCAGCATAAGGCATTTTTGCTCAACCACAGTCAGTTTTCCCCACACCTCCTCATGAGAAGCCGGAGCTGAAACTGAGACCCCATGGGCTCGATCGATGGAATGACGTTCAAGTAATCAAAGTGCATGACACCTCCATGCCGGCACATGACTCTCGTGGTCTTGTCTTTGTGGTATGCCTTTCAGGATCCATCTGCAAAAAAACTCACACTATTTCACATTTATTATCCAAGAATAAAATGAAACGGCTGCTGTTTACTGTATATTTCCAGATGCGATGGATATACAGAATATGTCTCAAATTAAGTGGAAACACAGCTGAAAGTCAGTATAATCTATTTCACAGCAAAGATTTAACAGCATCAGCCGGTGGATTGCCAATGAGAACATCTGGCAAATATGTGTTTAGATTACTTTGGATGTTTGGATATGATAGCCCTGACCTTGGATGGTTAACAACCAGTGAATCTTTCTGGTTTATCATTACAGCAAACACTCAGGTAAATAATTGTATGTGTCCCATATGTGCTTGACTCACCTGTCACTTGGCTGAGTCAATAATTTAACTGACTGCTACGCTGAAGAACATTTCAGCTAAATAGTACAAACTTGTAATTAAAAATCAACTTATAGTCGGGGGTATTTGAAAATTTTGAGGGGAAGACACTATAGTGAACGAGTCATTTATGAAATGAATAAAACACAATGGGGGTTCGGTAGGTGGGACACCAGTCTCCAGTAAGCCAGAGCCCACACTGGACACCACCTCCCAGTAAACAGTACAGACAGTAGCCCAATGCCCATATAGAACACCAGGCCCCAGTTATCCCGAGCCCAAGCCCCATGTGGTTATTTCTCTTTCATAAATCCAGCTCCTTGCTCTGGTATTTACACTTATTGTGCACTGTCTCTGAACTCACCACATCCACTTTGAGCCCTAAAAAGCAAATACTGCCCATAAGTCCTCTGCCAAACTATGTGGTTCTGTTTGACATCCCATCCAAAGAATTTTTCACAACCTGTCATTAAGATAAAGTATATTTTATATTTCAAATGCCTCACATTGAGTAAACAGATTGTGTTCTAATTACTAAACATCAGAATGTCTTTGTGCAAATGTCATTCATGTTAATATGAGCAAAATCCACATTTTGATTTAACTGAACAGAATGTATAAGGATTCCAGTCTCTGCAAACGTACTGTATGTGTAGTTCACAAACCTGCAATCTGAAGTCACACTCGAGCTACAAGTGAACGATTGTCTTTGACTGTTCCTGTCCTTATGCAATAATAATAATAATAATAATTGAATAATATTATTATTGTTTTGGTTTTAAAATATTTTTAATTACTATAAACTCGAATTTCTTAAATGTCGAACCAACCAGTTCGGAAATAAATTACCTAGTACTCGATCTGAATCTCAGAAGTCAAACCGTGAACACCGACCTAAGATAACTTGTACGCGCAGGGAAATGAGTCACGTAGCACGTCTCTCAGCGGAAACAAAGGGTAACGCTTCGGTCTCAGCTTCGCATTCGCTGTGATAGCATCGTGCATGTTTACACTAGCTGAATACATATATTTAGACAGGAAAAATACATTTAGACAATGATAGTAACAATAATTATTATATAATAAAATACATTTAAAAATAAAGATTTCTTAATTATTTTAATATTAATAATAAACCATTAATACATTTAATTATAATAATATTGTCCTGCCAAGCGGGGATGGAACGGAGACAAAGGCGCAGACGTCAGGGTATCGGGGAATACGGAGTCTAATTACAGGTAAGGCAGGCAAAACGCAGACGAACAATACAATGACCGGACTGGGGAAACAAACTGATGTCTTGTCCACACGTACACTGGTATATTTTAAAAAGTACCTTTTTCTATACGTCTTGGGCTTTTGTCCACACGTAAACTGCGTCTCAGGTCACTGAAAACGGAGCTTTTGCAAAACTCCATCCAGGGTGAAGATTTGAAGAAACTCCGTCTTCAGTGTCGACATGTAGACAGGGAAAACAGAGTTTTTGGCTCTAAACGTCAGATTGTGTGCCATTGTCCACTTTGTTTAACGTCAGAGCGTGCGCTGTTTGCTGTATACATTAGGCGAGTTTGACCAATGGCGGACTTAGCCAAAATAGTGCTTGTCTAAACCTCGCTGACAGGACTTCTTACATGTGTACAGATAAATGTTGAGTCACTCTCGCATTATATTGATCAACACAGGCGTCGGAATGTGCGCCATGGTTTTCAACTTAGCAGGACAGGCAATTAGGCTTCTGATTGGCTAACATGGCAGTACGGTTAGAGTTATAATGTGGCCTGTTGTTTTGGCATGCTTTTGACAGCGCATTTTAGTGGTGTCATGTGGACGGAAATTTTTTAGAAGACAGTGTTCGTGTGGACGGAGATTTATTTATTTATTTATTTATTTATTTATTTTTTAAAGGAGGAAATACACCGTTTTAAAAAATATCTGTGTACGTGTGGGCATCTGTGTCGACAAGGCATGAAACGCGGACTAAATACAGAGGACTAATGACAACAACTAAAAACAGTATGATCACACAGGGATTCCACACGGGGTTAACGAGGGGGCGTGGCACACGGAAGGAGCGGACGATCGGGGCAGGACACATTGGTTTTTTTAACTTTACACATTGGATACATTTATTTTCTTACTTTATAAATTACTGTTTTGATAAATGTCCTTAGATGTGTTTAGTACAGTATATGCTCTTCTTGTTTTATCCGGTTCATTTTGTGTTTAAATGCTAAAAAAACATATTTAGGTGTAATTTTTTGGGGCCGGGAACCAATTAATTGGTTTTCCATTATTTCTTATGGGGAAAATTCGATCAGAACCCGAACTTTTTAGGATTCGATCGGGAGTTCTGGACGGATTAAGTTTTAGTTCTGAGGTACCACTGTCCTAACGTTTTGATGAAATACTGCCCAACATTTTTTTCTTGGTCAAAGGACATTCAGGGTCAGAGTGCTTAATTAATTTCAACAGAAGGACATACCTGTGTATGTGATGTTGCTTACATTAGTTGAACAAGGAACGAAGACAACAATGTAGGCATTTCTGTATTTAAGGTTATTCAGCTTAGAAAAATACAAAGATATTTCTCTTTGTGAAACTTCTCAGAGTCCTCCATGACTTCCTTCCAGTGTTTCATATTCCTTAGATTTTTTCCAGTTGATAACCAATAAAAAACATTACACAGAAAATAATTCCAAAATATGCTATAGGTGTGTGGTGTTCTTTACACTAATTTAGCAATAAAAAATTGCTTGCATTGCAGTGTGACATGTTGAACTGCTGTCTAACAGCTTATGTGAAGGCATCAATTCCAGGACTTCTAACAGAAGGTACTGAACTCTTTTAGCACGTCACTATCATTGTACCTCGATAATATTCAAACTCTTTGGTCAATGAACTGTAATGTAGGACGAATTAAATGTGTGGGTTCCAGATGTATCTACAGAAAGGTCAAACGCATGCTGTTGTTTTGCTGGTGAAATCTGTTTGTTAAATCCCTTTCTGCCATTTGGATTGAACAGTTCACTGGGGCAGAACACAAAATGAGTCAACAGGGAGTTCCCAACGTTGAATTATACATTTTATAATAAACTAATAATCTTCAGTCCATGCCTCAGAATTATTCAGTGACATAATACCAGACCCCTCTGCGTTTCTGCTCAGTGATGTGTTTTCTTCAGTAATCCAGACCAGTTTCACCCATGTGACATATCATTCCGGAAGGTCCTCCTTGTTCATTCATCTGCTAATTAGCAAGTTCACCTGTAGTTCACGCTGGGACCATCGGGCGGTGTCTGTTTTGTGAATAAGCCGTTACTCTCGATATTTTTGTCTTGATCCTTTCTGCTCCTCGGAAAGCCATCTCGGTTGGTTCTACAGGCTGCAGAGGGGGGTCGCCCCACGCTAACGCGCACCTGTCTGGATTCAACTGTAATTGCCTTTGTGATTCTGTGCCAGAGACGGTCAGATGAGATGTAAATAATGGGGGTAGTATTATTTTTCTAATATGTTTTTAAGTTGCAGGTTTTCATTGTTCGGTATGGTTCAAACACTGCCCTTTAATAAGGACTGCACAAAAAGAGCTGAAGATCGTGTTGCTGGTTCATTAGGATAAACTCCTTGAAGGACCCTTTCTGGTATTTGAACTGAATTATTATTAATAGTTATTATTATGATTATTATTATTATTATTATGTTAACCACACATAGAGCTCTCTAACCGCAAGACCATCAGCTGCTTTAGTGCCAGACAGAGTTACATCTATTTACTAATCTTCATGTCTGCGTTGCACATCCCACGAGTCTCGAATATTAATACCCAGCAAACATGTGCCAGGTAGTTACACACAAATGGATGCGGTGCTGATTTATCCCCTTAATGGGTCTCTTAAGGGTAATCTCCCAGCATAATATGATTGGATAGTTAATGGCAGAATCCACACCATAATTACTCTTAATGTGAAGTTAATTCTGGTCTTTCGATTTTATACAACTTTCAAATCAAAAGTCTTTCTTTTAAAAGGGAAATGTACCACAACCTCAAGTCGGCTGTGGCGGTAATCTAGGCCAAGTTATATTTATGTCATTTGTATTGAAAGAACGCTGAGATCCACAGACATTACATTCAGGGGGGCTGCTTTGTGTCCGGGCCTACGTACAACACCAGAATACGCAGTTTATGGATGGATGGATGGATGAGTATTTTTCTCTTTATTATTTCTATGGTAGTTGTCACTCTCATACTATATTCACCTTAACACGGATACAGATGACAGTGTTTTATTGGGGAAAAAAAAAAATCACAGTACACAAGTACTGCTTTAAAAGCAACAAACAAGGGGGTAGTTCACTGTCTCGCTATGAATAACAACGACTATAGCGTCATTTTTTACTGGGGTGGGGGTTGACCAGAATAAGCGGTTAGAAGATGGATAGGTGTATTCACATTTATTGTCATGACAATTGACATACTTTCTCTTTGTGACTGCGGCGGTTCCGATCATAAGCGATAAACTTAATCTTTATGAAGATAAAAACAGCCTAATCGTAATATTTAGCTTGGCTTTCTTTTCTCCTGTCTGCAGCTTGGAAGGTAGGCGGATGCCTGCCAGGCGTATAAGGCACGACATAATGCCTATTTCCCAGCAGGTCTTTCAGCTGAGCGGCTCGCTGACATCGACATAATGAGACAACTCACGCAAGGAGCGAGACGCAGGGTGGAAAAAAGGCACGGAAGACCTTGCTAAAGTCACGGGGAGAAGCGGGGTAAACAAGGCAACGAGCGGCCCAGGAGAGTCGGCCAGCGCTGCACTTTAACCATCAAACCCAAGCCGAGCAGACAGCTTTAAATCATCTGCATCGATCCCGCACTTTTATGACAAACGATCAAGGATCGCGCTTCCCGACGCCATGCAATTCCACACAGGGCAAAGCAGATCGTCAAATTTACTTTAAACACTTATTTTTCACATTTTAAAATGTTTGACATTTTACCTATTTTAACGATGACACTACGACCCTGTACTGGAGAGCCTATTAATGGACGATGGATGGCACCTACTGTACCATTTAGCTGACAGATAAAACGAGTCTTTTGTTAACATGTATTATTTAACTAGCTGGTAGAAACGGGAAAGCGGTGCCTATTGGGGCAAAGCCTGCTTAAATCATCGAGCAATGGCAAAGCAGGATTAAGACTGATTATGAAAGAAAGGAGTTCATACTTGGGGAAGGAATCAGAAATTCCCCTGGACGGTGGCTCCGTGGCTGCTATTAATCAAGCTGCAGCTGGGCTGACTGTAAACAATTCTACCTACATATTAACATAGTGAACAGAATGAGGTTACTACAGAGTCCCTTAGGTCTCATGGTAGAAAAAAAAAATCGTACTAATTCGTGCGCTCGAGTTAGTAATTCGTGCTCTCTGATTGGTGATTAATTCGATTGATCGAATTAGTAACTCGACAGCACGAATTACTTTTTTTTCCTCCTAGCATGACACCTATAAGCAGCTCCGTAGGTTACTGGGGATTTGGCACTTTTTTCACGCCGTACAGCCTATATATTTTTAAATAGCCGTGCAACTGACCAATATGATCATGATTTTTTGCCATAGTCAAACAGCCCAAACAGGACACAATTAATTCCATTAACAGTTATGTATTACCGCGATACTCTGCTGAAGTTATCTCTGCAAAGCAGGAATTTCAGTACCAAATTAAAGACAGTTTTCCCCGAAGTCTCCCCATATTATAAATGCTTCTGCAAAGCTTTGGGCCATTTCAGTTTTAAAATGCATATTATGGTGCAGTGGAGTGGTGTTGCAGTGGATAGCACTGTCGCCTCACTCCTGGTGTGGGGGTTTTGCATGGTTTCCAACTGTAGTGCAAGGAGTATATTAGTGAACTGGCATCTGGAAATTACCCATAGTGTATGTATCCAAGGGTGCAGCTAGAGGTTTTGTCCCCCCCCCCCCCGACCAATTATATACCAATTTTTTAAGGCCCTTGGAATCATCCTAAAGTTCCCCATTTGCAGCGCCCCAGTGTGTACCCCAACTTATGGTGCTTTTCCACCAAACAGGAACCGATGCCTACTGTGAAGAGAGACAGGGTTACAGAGTGGTTTCAGCTCGCTTTGGTTTTCCACTGCAGCAGGAGTCACTGGGTTTGGAGAGTGATAGTGACGTAAAACCAAAGAGACGCTTATTTACCGTGCACACGGTGTACATCATGATTTACTATGTGTTAAGTGCCACTAGCACCTCTGTGAGAATCACTGTCTTATGGTAGCATGAAACACTAAAGGAATTAGCATTTGAATCCATTCCGTTCAGTTCTATAGATTGTTCTAAGGTACCGTCCCAAGCACTGCTCCCCGGGTGCTGAATTAGCTGCCCCCTGCTATGTCACGACGTCACATATGGGTTAAATGCAGGGGACACATTTCATTGTTGTGCACTGTGTGCTGTGGTGTGTCAATGATGACCACTGATCACTTAATTCTAATATACACTTTTCCTTCAGATAATTCATATGCAGAACACCGGCATGTCCATGCATTTCAACCAACCAGATAGTGGTGACGCAGCCAGCTCTGTTTGGTGACACTGTCGGCCATGTCAGCTCGGTTACGGCTTGGGAACAGCTTGGTTCTTGGCGGCAGTGGAAAAGCGCCATTATAGTTCTGTGCTGCCTGGGTTACCCCCCAGGTGGAAGATGGATAATGGCAAAAATGTGTCCTACTTATGTTTTGTGTAATGCATGTGAGAAGTGCATAATGAAGGGGAAATAGTTAAAAACAATTTACACGACCTGCTGCCCAGAGACGAGAAAACAAAACAGTGCCAATTCTCAGTGTTCAAAACTGTGAAACAACCTTTATTATTACAGAAATGACTGAATTCTGTTGTGCTATGTGCGTTTTGTGGTTCAAATACTCAGTAAGAAGTAGAGAAAAAAACCTTGATGCATTTTTCATATTTACAGTGTGAACGAAAGCTGAAATTTCCATCTCCATCAATAACATGGATTACATGTAGCTATACGGGTTTATTGTATTGACTGTGAGCTGCTTGGTTTTCTGAATGTCCAGTAATGCCCAGCATAGTCATATGACATGCCCCAGTGTCGATCACAGCTATTTTGCTGTGTATGACATAGAAGAAGGAATGTGATTCTTTATAGGTTTTCTTGTGTTTGGCCACAAATAATGAGCAAATAATTCAAACCAAGCTGTCTAGCCTGACTTTGTTTGCTTGGAGGAAATAATAATTATTTCCAAATTGGGGACATTTGCCTTTTGTAGACTTTTAACCACATTTATTTTCATTTTACATTCAAGCAAACACACAGTTATTTAAGCCTAGGCTACACTGTCATACTTCCCCTGTGATATCGAGCAGAGCTACAGTGTGCTGAAAATCGACACGACAGCACTGCTTTAGGGCGCATCAGGTGTGACATGCTGCTTCACATCCAAGGAGGGCCCAGTGATCCCGCCGCCCCAAAGCAAAATGGCCGCCTCCCTCTCACACTGCTCTGCAATACTTCATTAAATAGACTGTAAGGGGTTAGTCCTGCTGGACCATAACAAGGCCAAGGGCCTTTGCAGGGGTCAGGGCTGCAACTACGAAGGTGTTAAAGCACAACACTTCATTTTATAAAACCCCCATAAATATATATGGCAATGTTTAATAAAGCTAATACCCTTTTAAAGTGAACAGCTCACCTATTTTAATTCTGTTCAATTATAATATATCCACGTATTGTATATGTGGGAGCTGTGTCATCCTTAAAGTCACTGTGATCTCATATTCCATATTCCACTTCCATTTTGTTCTTCAGTATTGTAATTTTGGTTATATGATGGTACTTTTGAAGGCGACATTGTGGACGTGTTCCGCAACTCGAAGACTAAACGATGCTGCCGACTTGGGTACCAGGATTTAACATCCCCGGATGTCTGCCAATTTCCAGGCTGGATCATTGAGCCTCAAAGTCCCAGTGCAGAAACGGAGAGAGCAATGCAAACGCAGCACAAAACACAGCCATGCCACCTGACCCTGGTCCCCACCCCTGTGGAGGCAATTAAAACCTGCTGGAGGACGTTCTTTGGCTCATAGTCCCTCCGAAAATTTCACCCTTCAAATCCTCTTCTTGGAGACACCGAGCCTAATCATCTTCCTTTTTTTTTGCAAAATTCATTTACAGGAAAAACTTCAACTGCTGACATAAAGTCATGTGAATGGTGGAGGTTTATTTTCAAGCATTGCTAATTGCATCTTCTTCCAGTAAACACTTGTCAATCACACACGAAAAAAAGATTCCTCCAACGGATTGAACATAAAAATGTAAAAGTGCATCATCAGAGGACTGGCATTCTATGCACCTTCAACTTTTAAAGTAATGTCACAAAATCTGAGAATGGTGGGATATATTTGACACAAGTGCCATGCCCGTTAAATTCAGAACTTGTGTCAGATCATCAGGAAAAACATCCTCGGTTTGCGGGGTTTACTGAGACGTCTTGGCAAGAATGGCAAATTTACCAACTTTACATTTTGGCATACTGCGTTGTGAAAATAGGAAAGATTGACAACAAATTAGTGTTGAAACAGAATAAGTACCTTATTTGCAGATCCATTCTCCATAATCACTTATCCAATACAGAGGCTGGAGACCCTCCCAGAAGGGACCCTGGATGGCACAGTAATACATAGAAACAGGTCAGGCATACTGACTGAATCACTGGATGAGCACTGGCTGCTAACCTGCTACCTCAAGTTTGCGTTACATCCCCAAACCCCGAGTATTTTCTGACTCTGCAGTATATTTGCACCATTGTCTGTTACTGCACATGTATATTGTACATATCTATACCATATGTATTCTTCCAGATATTCATATTTATATTTGCATATTCACATTTATATTTATTTTACCTAAGTCTTGTCCTATGACCTGTTAGTAAGTGCTTGTCCTACGTCTTGTTACCTGTCAGTGTGCCCGTCTGCAGGAATCACTCAAGCAAAGCATCTCATTGTACAAGGTACTGTACAAGTACTCATTACTGGTACAAGTACAAATAACAATAAACCTTTTGGATCTTTTCCTCCTTTCATTTCTTCTGTATTTCCCTTATCTATTGGAGATTGTATTACTTACCATCATTGAGGACAGTTTATTACGATGCCAGCACCTCCCACAATCTACGGACGAGCGTGACTTTCCACCAGAGTTAGGCACCTTAGCCTTTAACTAATCATGTCAGAGAGACTGTAAAGGTTTCAGGGCCTGAGAACAAGGAGACCCCCCCCGCCCCACCAGCAGATAGATTGGTGCAGTGAGATTTAGATCCTCAAAGTCTATCACTTAGCTGAGACTATAAGAGATAATCTGTAAGTCCATACTAACATTGGTACAACCCCTCTGAGGGACAGTTCATCTGCTCAGTCTAGGTTTTTTTCCTAACTGAATTTCTAGCCGGATGACTGAGTGCGTTCTCTTTATCAAGAGTGGGGTTTTCATCACCAGTTCTATCATAGGTGTTAGGGGTGCATCAATTTATTTGTTTTTGAAGCAACGGGAACTTTTTTTACTGCCAAAGCTGCTTTCCATACCCTCACAAAAACAGCTTATCGCTTTATAGCCCATAACGAAATTGCAGTGCGTATACTTCCTTTCTGACAGTTCACCTTTGATTCTGTTTCTCTGCCATTTCATTCTCTGCCTTATGTGTCTGCAATTTGCTTACTTCACACAATCTGATTTTAGACATTCTGGTTTCTCTGGGTGCAAAATAAATTCTGTTATTGTGATGAACTGATTCTTTGATCTTTTTGTTTTCATTTGAAACAAAATTTTTCATTTTTCATTTGCAAACATTGTAAAGGAACTGTTAAACGTTAAACTGAAACTGGAAAATTATGTTTCGGCCTGTTGCATTAATTTGTCCTTGAAATAAATCCTAATCAATGAGAAAAAAATCCAATTTTCTTCCACGGAAGCAGTTTACAGCTTTATTTCTCCAACCTGTTTTAGATTTTTACACTTTATTGGCAAAAGTACTGGGACACACCTCTCACTCATTGAATTCAAGTGTTTCATTCAGACCCATTGACACAGGTGTATAAAATTAAGCACCTAGCCATGCACTCAGGTTTACAAACATTTGCAAAAGAAATCTTTCTGAAGAGCTCTGTGAATTCAAGCACGGAACTGTCATAGGATGCCACCTTTGCAATAAGATAGTCTGTGAAATTTTCATCCTTGCTAGATATTTCATGGTCGACTGTAAGTGATATTATTGGAAAGAGGAAGCATTTAGGGACAACAGAAACTCAGCCACGAAGTGTCAGACCATGTAAGGTAACAGAGAGGGGTCTCCGAGTGCTGAGGTGCATAGTGTGTAAAAGTCACCAGTGCTCTGTTGATTCAGTGACTGCGGTTCCAAACATCCTCTGGCATTAATTCCAGCACAAAACTGTGTGTCGGAGCTTCATGGACTGAGCTTCCATGGCAGTTGCATGCAAGCCTCACATCACCAAGCACAATGCCAAGTGGATGGAGTGGTGTAGAGC
Source organism: Paramormyrops kingsleyae (assembly GCF_048594095.1). Lineage (NCBI taxonomy): Eukaryota > Metazoa > Chordata > Actinopteri > Osteoglossiformes > Mormyridae > Paramormyrops > Paramormyrops kingsleyae. The sequence goes on from NC_132799.1 coordinate 34,955,973, forward strand.
ACGCCGCCACTGGACTATGGAGCAGTGGAAACGGGTTCTGTGGAGTGAATCACACTTCTCTGTCTGGCAGTCTGATGGATCAGTCTGGGGTTGGCGGATGCCAGGAGAACGTTACCTGCCTGACTGCATTGTGCCAACTGTAAAGTGTGGTGGAGGGGGGATTATGGTATGGGGTTGTTTTTCAGGGGTTGGGTTAGGCCCCTTAGTTCCAGTGAAGGGAACTCTCAATGCTTCAGCATACCAAGACATTTTGAACAATTCCATGCTTCCAACTTTGTGGGAACAGTTTGGGGAAGGCCCTTTTCTGTTCCAGGATGACTGTGTCCCAGTGCACAAAGCAAGGTCCATAAAGACATGGCTGGGTGAGTTTGGTGTGGAAAAACTTGACTGGCCCACACTGACCTCAACCTCATCGAACACCTTGGGGATGAACAGGTATCAGTCCCAAGATGACGAGCCAGACCTTCACGTCCAAAATCAGTGCTTGACTTCACAAATGTTCTTCTGGATGAATGGGCAAAAATATTATAGATACACTTCATAAACTTGTGGAAAACCTTCCCAGAAGTGTGGCAGCTGTTACAGCTGCAAAGAGGGGATCAACTCCATATTGATGTCTATATATTTAGAATGTTCATACCATAAAAGTTCCTGCAGGTTTAATGGCCAGGTGCCGCAATACTTTTATCCATTTAATGTACTTTGGAGAAGCTTTATTATGATTCCTTACTGTCTTTCCTCTATAGATAATCTAACTTTCCCTCCAAAAAGGCTCAATTAGATGATCTGTACCCGCCAGGGTTATAGATCGTACAGCGGAACTGGCAACTTTTATGAGCAAACAAAATGGCCAAAGGATGGAAATGAGATGGGAGCATGTCTCAGTCCCCAGACCCACATTTCCCGGG